>NC_139218.1:15075902-15135902 GCF_055691185.1 Crinia signifera | reverse complement strand
ATCAGCGGGAGCCGGGCAGGAGAAGACGCTGCAGCAGCAGCACTTCAAAAAAAAAAGGGCCATACAAACGCATAGGAAGCCATTCATTGGCTGAGACCTCTCTCAGCCAATCAGCGATTGGCTGAGACCTCTCTCAGCCAATCGCTCATTGGCTGAGAGAGGTCTCAGCCAATCAATGGCTTCCTATTCGTTTGTATGGGGTTTTTCTTTTTTTTTGGAAGTGCTGCTGCTGCATCGTGTTCTCCTGCCCGGCTCCCTGGTACTCTGCGCCGCCGCCCCCCCTGCTCCCTGCCCAGCGGCTTCCTGCCCGGCTCCCTGCACCCCGACCCCCACCCCCCTGCCCACTCTGCGGGCATATTCCTGCTGCTGTCCCCCGCTCCCATTGTCCCTGCAGCTCCCCGGGAGTGGCATGTGATAAATCGCATGCGATTCATCACATGCAAAACTTGGCACATGAAGTGCCATCGCATGTGATACCTCCCGGGGAGCTGCTGGGACAATCGGGTCCGACTTGTCGTTATGACAAGTCGGACAAATGTAAGGGGGCCTTAACACCCCTCCCGCACCGCATCTCCCTTCGGCAACTCTACCCCCCCCCCAGAGCACAGCGGCGGCCGCATCACCACCCATGGAGTGGGTGAGCACACTGGAGCCCCCCCTTCCCCGCATGGGGCGCTTCGGTGCCATGCACTGGCACTGCATGTACCCCCACAATGAGTTCAGACAAATGGTGTGGCAACCACATTCTCCTAATGTGAACCTGAGTGCGACCTGGCGTTTGTTACCTTTTACACTGGCGTTTGTTACCTTTTACACCCCCTCCCCGGCAGAGGCGGTTCCTGAGTCACCGCTTGGAGATGACATCGTCTCCAAGCTCTGAGACCGCTGATCGCCAGGCCACGGACCGCTGCGCTGTGGGCAAGCCCAGCACCAAGGTAAGCTGCTGGGCTGTCCCTAGTCCCCGTCCATGAGGTGAATGGATGGCACACACAGGCATCCCTTCACCTCCGCTGCTGTGTTTTGGTGAAGAACTTGATATTTGTGGTAGTTTTTTTGTTACAGCTGAGGTCTTGTTTCTATAAACATACAGTATACACCATTGCCAATGTGGCAGCGGCCAGGGGTCCCAGTTCTGGCAGGGCAGCCTAACTTAATGATCAGAAGTGTAACTGCATGCAGGGGCAGATGATACGGGTGCCGGACGGGGTCCATTCATCCGACGTCGGGATCCGACTGTCAAAAAAACAGACAGCCGGGTTCCCGACGGCCACCGGCTATTTTCCCTTGTGGGGGTCCACGACCCCCATAGAGGGAGAATAGAATACGTGCCACCATGCCCGCAGCGTGGTGAGCGCAGCGAGCCTGCAAGGGGCTTAGTTGCGCTCACCATGCTGTCTGGGATCCCGACTTTCGGACCCCTATACCACACCCGATGATACTACAGCCCAGGGCTTCCACTTAAACATAGGCCAATTGACATAATAATGTATGACAATGACCACATTGTCGCCCATAAATCTAAAGTATTAAATATTGTGTTTCTCTTATTCCTAACAAAATGAAGCAATTCTACTTTTATGTATTTAGGAGACATCAGGACTGCGCACACCCTCAGCAGTTGTGTATGGTGTTGCAGATGCAGCCTCTAGCAGCCCCCCCAATAACAAATATGCCCATGTTTTCCATTGTCCTGTTAATTTGCCTAGCACTTACGACTCAGGTCTACGGAGAGGAGACTATTAAAGAACTAGGGCGCAGGGAGTGTGGTACGGGCCCTCATGGACCCAGGGTATCGTGTGCATTGCCCGCTCTGCCTCCTTTGCATATCACGTCATGCACAGGGGACTGGGTTACCGACACCTGGAAACTACAGCGATCTGTGTGGTCCGGGCCACTGTAGGGGCACTACTTCCATGCTACTGGCTACAGGGTGCCGTTCCATGCACACTGCAAACCAGAAGTGCAGGCAATGGGGTGGGTGATGGCTCGCCCACACTAATACCCCTTTCACACCAGCCTGAATTCCTGGGTTGGCCCTGGGAACAACAACAACTAACGCTGGTCTGAAAAGTTCCCGGGAAAATTTACTGGGATTTCAACCCTGCTAGCAAGCAGGGTTACTCCCGGGACCAGCCCGAGATACAGGCCGGTGTGAAAGGTACTTACTGGTTTCCCAGCCTGCTAATGGCTACCTTGCTTGCTTCCAGCTGTGGTGGCGGGCAGCGGCGTCCGGGCAGTGGTGGCTGGGAGCTTGTAGCGTTATTTGCCGGCCGGTGGGATGGGAAACGCTGCCGAATTTGAAAACATTTTAAAAAGACTGGCTGGACGCTGATTGGCTGAATTCAGGGTAAGTCCCTACATTTTCTGGAGTGAAAGGGATATTAGATATGGCACTGTGCATTGCACTCCCTGCACCCATTATAGACATACCACTGGTGCAAGGTGTGCCATGTGAGCCCTCCTGGACCTGTCATCTCCAGTCCCCTTATTGGTAATATTGGCAGAGCTAGACTAGCACAAGCAGATAGCAAATCATTGTTAAGAATTACTACTAGGCTAAGTAGTCTGTCACACAGTGGTGCTGCACTATCGTTTCACAGGCCATATCCCACTGCGTTCACATAAATGTAAGCATTTTGGCTCTGTTGCGTTAATTGTCATTTGCTAAGACAAAATAAAACTTTAAATATATATTTTTTTTTTACGAAATGTGTGTGCTGTACCCTATTGTGTTTGTTCGTACATATAAAAGCCCTGTTACTCCACACAAGGGCCCTTATTCTAGTTGACTCGGATGAATGCGTATTTTCGGATGGCCACTGAGTGTTCTTAGGCCCAACTACCGTACTGATCGCTCACACCGTCCGAATGCGGTTGTCACACCAGGGGACTCAGTCGACAAGACTGAGACCTCTGGTGGGGACCTGGACCGGTACCTGAACCGGGGAGGTTGGAGAGGACCCTTGCGCATGGAGTGCGCAACAGTGCACCCAGAGCCAATAAGCAGTCAGAGGTAAAATACAACCGGAGTTTATTTGCAGATGGTTGTAGTATAACAGACAGTAAAGCATGCAGGATAAATGACAGAGTTCATGCAGATTGCAATACTTTACAGATGTGATGTGATGTGGGATCGATGGTGGAACATCGGATGTGAAGACCGTGGGTCCGGAATGACGGACGGAAGACTTGAGCTTGACTGTGGGTCCGGAATGACGGACGGAAGCTTGGCTTGGAGATCCGGAATATCGGACTATCGATGATGATGTGGGAACATCGGATTCGGGTATCGGATATGGAAGGAGACTGTGGGTCCGGAATGACGGACGGGAGATGACTGTGGGTCCGGAATGACGGACGGAAGCAGGAGATCCGGAATATCGGACTAGCGTTGAAACATCGATGGTGGATGATGCTGGAGCATCGGAAGGACCAGAGTCCCAGAGCTAGGCTTGGTCGCTGGGCTGTGAGGCAGGATCACAGGCGGTGGAATAACCTGGACTTCACAGGAGATGGAACAACCTGGAACACACTGCAGCATGGAAGACAACACCAGCAGAGAATACACTTGTACAGAGACAAGGACAGCTGACCATACACTGGAGACAACTGAAGCACTAGCAATGGTTCTGAGAGCTCCCAGCATACTTATCCCCACTGGGTGGCCAGGATTGGCCGAGGAAGTATGACAGGGAGATCAGAACCAACAGGATTGGACAGCACAGACATGTGACTGGAAAGAACATGGCAGCCCCCATGTCTGCTATGGCGGGAAAGTGTGTTTGTGCACACCATGCTGGATACTGGGAGCAATGGCGGCGGACAGGTGGATTGCCGTGCACTGGGGACTGTCACTGGGAGACAGGAGGCCGGCAGAGATGACGTCTGGACCGCAAGCTGAACCTGCGGAGGCACTTAGCCGGTAAGAAAGTCTGTCTGACAGCTCGGATCGTGACAGCAACCCCCCCCCCCCCTTTAAGGGTGGCCCCAGGACACCTTTTAGGCTTGCGGGGAAACTTGGAGTGGAACGCCCGGATGAGTCTGGGAGCATGGACATCGATGGCATTGGTCCATGATCGCTCTTCGGGGCCGTAGCCCTTCCAATCGATCAGATATTGCAGATGACCATATCGGATGCGAGAGTCCAAGATTTTACTGACCTCATATTCTGTTCCACGCTGGGTGCAAACCGTAGGAGCCTTGGGGAGCTTGGAATGAAAGCGATTCAGAACCAGCGGCTTGAGCAGCGAAATGTGGAATGTAGCTGGCACTTTCAAATAGGGCGGCAACTTAAGCTTGTAAGCTACTGGATTGACGACTCGCTCAACTGGGAAAGGACCAATATATCGGGGAGCGAACTTCATCGATGGCACTCTCAATCGAAGATTCTTGGTTGACAACCAGACACGATCTCCTGGACGGAGGGCTGGCACAGCTCTGCGTTTCCTGTCGGCAAATTTTTTGTACCTGCTTGAAGCCTTCAGAAGTGAAGAACGAATGAGCTTCCAGGATTTGACGAATTGCCGGATGGTCGTGTCGACCGCTGGAACAGAGGACACAGGTTGCAGAGTGAAGTCAGGAACTCGAGGATGAAACCCATAATTGGCAAGGAATGGAGTGACATTTGATGAAGAATGATATTGGTTATTATGGCAGAACTCTGCCCATGGAAGGAGTTGAGCCCAGTCATCTTGGGAAGAAGAGACATATGTGCGGAGAAATGCTTCAAGGTCCTGATTCACCCTCTCCGTTTGGCCATTGGTTTGAGGGTGGTAGGCTGTGGAAAACTTTAACTTGATTTGAAGCAGGGAGCACAGGCTTCGCCAGAACTTGGCTACGAATTGGACGCCTCTATCGGAGATGATTTCAAGAGGCAGCCCATGAAGCTTGAATATCTCTTTGATGAAGAGCTGGGACAGCTTGGAAGCTGACGGAAGACCGGTGAGGGGAACGAAGTGAGCCATCTTGGTGAACCGGTCAACAATCACCCAGATGGTGGTGAACTTGTCAGACTCTGGAAGATCAGTTACAAAGTCCATAGAGATATGCGTCCAAGGACGATGTGGCACTGACAGTGGCATCAATTGCCCAGGAGGAGACTGACGACTGGTCTTGTGCTGAGCACATTTAGCACAAGAGGAAACAAAGTCCTGTACGTCCTGTTTGAGGGACGGCCACCAGTAGGACCTGGTGATAAACTCGTAAGTTTTCTGAATGCCTGCATGGCCAGCGAATTTTGAAGAATGCGCCCAACAGAGCAACTTCTTTCTTAGAGCTGGCTTTACATATCTTTTCCCTGTAGGGGGCGTGAGATTTGAAACTCTCGTTGAAGAGAATGCCACTGGATCAATAATAAAGTGTTGATGTGTGGACTTAGACTCACTTTCTTGCTCCCATGAGCGGGAAAGGGCATCAGCTTTTCGGTTTTGTGTCCCTGGACAGAACGACAGCTTGAAACGGAACCTGGAAAAGAAAAGTGTCCATCTGGCTTGACGGGGATTTAAACATTGAGCAGACTTGAGATACAGAAGTTTCTTGTGGTCTGTGATAATTGAGATCTCATGAACAGCGCCCTCTAGAAGATATCTCCATTCTTCTAATGCCAACTTGATGGCGAGGAGCTCTTGATCGCCGATGGCATAGTTACGCTCTGCAGGCAGGAACTTACGGGAGTAGAACCCACAGGGATGAAGACGACCATCGGGCACTTTCTGCGAGAGGACTGCACCGACACCCACGGAGGAGGCATCAACCTCGAGAATAAAGGGCAAGGTGGTATCAGGTTGTCTTAGAACAGGAGCGGAAGTGAACCTCTGTTTCAACAGATGGAAGGCTTCGATGGCTTCTGCCGGCCACTTCGCTGGATTAGACCCCTTTTTAGTCAAGGCAGTGATGGGAGCCACAATAGAAGAGAAGTTACGAATGAATTTTCTGTAATAATTGGCAAAACCCAGGAAACGTTGAATACCTTTCAGCGAAGAGGGAATTGGCCAATCTTGGATGGCCTGCAGTTTTCCTGGATCCATTTGAAGACCAGAACTGGAGACAATGTACCCTAGGAAGGGTATAGACTTCACCTCGAAGACACACTTCTCCAGTTTACAGTAGAGATGATTAGCTCGCAGCCGGGACAGAACCTCTTTGACCCAATAACGGTGTTCAGTGATGTTATTGGCGTAGATTAAAATGTCATCGAGATATACAACTACATGACGATACAGAATGTCCCAAAAAATCTCATTGACATAGTGCTGGAACACGGCTGGGGCATTGCTGAGCCCAAAGGGCATGACGAGGTACTCATAGTGGCCGTCTCTGGTATTAAACGCCGTCTTCCACTCGTCGCCCTCTCGTATGCGGATGAGATTGTATGCACCCCTCAGATCGAGTTTCGTAAAGATGGTTGCACCGCTGACACGGTCAAACAGCTCGGTGATGAGGGGCAACGGATATCGGTTCTTTACTGTAATGTCATTGAGGCCGCGATAATCAATGCAGGGACGTAGGCCTCCATCCTTCTTCTTGACGAAGAAGAATCTTGCGCCAGCAGGAGAAGTCGAAGGACGGATGAATCCCTTTGCCAGATTTTCCTTGATGTAATTGGTCATGGCTTGAGTCTCTGGAGGAGAGAGAGGATAGGTTCTACCTCTGGGTGGTTCTTTGCCTGGGATAAGTTCGATAGGGCAATCCCACGGTCTGTGAGGAGGTAGGACATCAGCGCCAGACTTGCTGAATACATCTGAGTACTCTTGGTAGGAAAGAGGCGGAAGGTCTGCTGCATCGGCTGAAGAATGACGAGCTGGGAGTACCTTTTGGAGACAGGTACCGGAGCAGGAAGGATCCCAGGAAAGGATTTCCGATGTCTTCCAATCAAGACGAGGATTGTGAAGACGGAGCCAGGGTAAACCCAGAACCAGAGCATGAGTGGCTCGGGGTAAAACCAGGAAGGACAAAAGTTCAGTGTGCAGGACTCCCACTTTGACTGTAAGTGGCAAAGTTCTGCGGGAGACTGTCGCATCAGGAATCCTACTGCCATCCACAGCAGTAAGGAAGACAGTCTTGGAAAGACTTTCAGTGGGTAACCCCCACTTGCAGACCAGTTCTGCAGTAACGAAGTTGCCAGCGGCACCGGAATCAAGAAGTGCGGAGACAGTCTTGAAATGCTGACCAACTTGTAGGGAAACTGGAAGGACACAATCAGTTGCTGATGGAGAGGACTTAATTACTCCTAGCCTACCCTCTCCTTGACGGGCTAGGAGGAGGAGTTTTCCTGACGCTTTGGGCATGCAGAAATTTGATGTGCAGGATAGGCACAATACAGGCAGAGCTGTGCCAACCGTCGACGTCGACGTTCTCCTGGAGACAAACGGAAGCGGTTTATCTCCATTGGTTCTTCTTTGGAATGGACCGCAGGAGCAGTGGGTAAAGAAGGCGGAGGAGTTGGCACTTTAACTGGAGCGCTCTTGTGACGTTCTACAGCCCTTTCTCGGAAGCGTAGGTCTACTTTGATACACAATGATATAAGGTATCAGACCTGAGGGTAAGTCTCTGGTAGCGAGTTCATCCTTAATACGATCGGATAGGCCATGCCAGAAAGCTGCGTATAAGGACCCATCACACCAGGAGAGTTCAGACGCCAGAATCTGGAACTGGACCAGATATTGCCCGACGGAGCGGGATCCCTGTCTGAGACGGAGGAGTTCAGTGGAGGCAGATGCTGATCGCCCAGGCTCATCGAAGATACGCCGGAATGTTGACACAAAGTCCTTGTAATTGGACAGGATGGCATCAGATCTTTCCCATAAGGGAGATGCCCATTCTAACGCTGCTCCACACAGGAGGGAGATGATGTAGGCGATCTTGACCCTTTCAGTAGGGAAGTTGCTGGGTTGCAGCTCGAAGTGAATCTCACACTGATTGAGAAAACCTCGACAGGTCTTGGGGTTCCCATCATACTTGGTGGGGACAGACAGATGAAGGTGAGGTGCAGCAGCCATTACAGGAGGATGAACTGGACTTGGAAGTTCTCTGACAGGCTCAGGGCCACTGAGAGTGGTCTGTAGCTTTTCCAGCCGGGAAGACAGATCTTGCAGACAATGAATCACTTGGCTCTGCGCAGCCTCTTGCTGATCCAAGCGAACAGCCAGTTGCTGTACAGGGCTGGGTGGAGATGCTTGGTTTGCGGCTGGATCCATTTGGCTAGTGCTTACTGTCACACCAGGGGACTCAGTCGACAAGACTGAGACCTCTGGTGGGGACCTGGACCGGTACCTGAACCGGGGAGGTTGGAGAGGACCCTTGCGCATGAGTGCGCGACAGTGCACCCAGAGCCAATAAGCAGTCAGAGGTAAAATACAACCGGAGTTTATTTGCAGATGGTTGTAGTATAACAGACAGTAAAGCATGCAGGATAAATGACAGAGTTCATGCAGATTGCAATACTTTACAGATGTGATGTGGGATCGATGGTGGAACATCGGATGTGAAGACTGTGGGTCCGGAATGACGGACGGAAGACTTGAGCTTGACTGTGGGTCCGGAATGACGGACGGAAGCTTGGCTTGGAGATCCGGAATATCGGACTATCGATGATGATGTGGGAACATCGGATTCGGGTATCGGATATGGAAGGAGACTGTGGGTCCGGAATGACGGACGGGAGATGACTGTGGGTCCGGAATGACGGACGGAAGCAGGAGATCCGGAATATCGGACTAGCGATGAAACATCGATGGTGGATGATGCTGGAGCATCGGAAGGACCAGAGTCCCGGAGCTAGGCTTGGTCGCTGGGCTGAGAGGCAGGATCACAGGCGGTGGAATAACCTGGACTTCACAGGAGATGGAACAACCTGAAACACACTGCAGCATGGAAGACAACACCAGCAGAGAATACACTTGTACAGAGACAAGGACAGCTGACCATACACTGGAGACAACTGAAGCACTAGCAATGGTTCTGAGAGCTCCCAGCATACTTATCCCCACTGGGTGGCCAGGATTGGCCGAGGAAGTATGACAGGGAGATCAGAACCAACAGGATTGGACAGCACAGACATGTGACTGGAAAGAACATGGCAGCCCTCATGTCTGCTATGGCGGGAAAGTGTGTTTGTGCACACCATGCTGGATACTGGGAGCAATGGCGGCGGACAGGTGGATTGCCGTGCACTGGGGACTGTCACTGGGAGACAGGAGGCCGGCAGAGATGACGTCTGGACCGCAAGCTGAACCTGCGGAGGCACTTAGCCGGTAAGAAAGTCTGTCTGACAGCTCGGATCGTGACAGCGGTAAGACGCTGAGCGAATGGACCGCGAGTGGATGTTTCATGTGAACAACTCCCCCATCAGTGGGATCATCTCCCATCCTCCGATGGTCGCCGACCATCGAATGATGGACCGAGCGGTCAGACACTTGGATATTTCTCAGCGAAAGCAGGGATATGGGCGGGCAGCGCATACCATATGCCGAAATGCCCATGAAACGCGGGACGTACGCATATGGTAATGAGCCCAAACAGCCCTTCACGCCCCTCTCCACCCCCTGCTCGGATTGTTCCATCCAATCGTTTTCTGTACGGTATTCGGACGTACACGTCAGAAATGCCTCTGCACATGCGCAAACACAATACATCGATCGACCGAACATGCAGCTATCCGACTCAATCAGAATAAGGGCCAATGTGAGCTGAGCCTTAACAAAAGCCGAAATAAAATCTATTGTTCTATTGTTTGTACTACTTTTGTATGTTTGTCAATATGAATAACAATCGGTTGAGAGGAGAGCAGGTGCAGCAACCAAATACTAGCACTGCAGCTGCTGTACAACCTAGGCACTTGAAATTAAAATCTTTCACAATGTTTAAAAAGGTTAGAGGGGTCACCTTAAAAAAGTTACAAATCAGTACCCAGAAAAAAAAGAAAAATAAGGCTCAAACTGTGGGGTGATTCCGACTCACTCGCTGTGGGCCGAATTCGCTCCCTCGTCCAATGTTTGGGTTTTGTGCATGCGCAAATATGCACATGTGCAAACCACGAAAGCAAACGCTTTCAAACGCTCCAGGGTGGGAGGGCAGGGGGTGTACACAGGGGACCGTTCAGAGTTTCATGCGCGTGCCCACAAAAATGGTGAGTGTGCCTATGGAAATGCTGGGCGTACCCCCATGAACACAGGCATGATATCTGATCCTTGCAGCTAGTAATACTGGTGTGGGTTGTATGGTGTGGACCCTCCTAGATCCAGTAGAACGTGTTCTCCGCACACCCTGCACCCACTGGTGTAGTACACAATTTGAATATTTAAAGGTTGGAATCTCCCTACTTAATATATCCTGTGCTGTCCCCAGAGAATAGTTTTAGCTTTCAGAACAGCATCTGTTATAGTAGAGAAATATATTTTTGGGTTGAACCAGTAATTCTATAAATGCATCCAAATCACTGAGCACTATGATACCACTGAGGTATGAGGAACTTCATACTATAGTTCTACATATGTGAGGGACACTCCCACACTGACGAAACAACAGCGAAACGGTCGTCTGAACCCTTTCATTTAGCTGCCGCATCTGAGCGGCACACATCAGTTGCGCTCCAGACTTTAAGTGAGGATAACGGCAACTGCCCCCCTGCCAGAAGCTAGACGGAGACGGAACTTCCCACCTAGCAGCCGCATGGAGCGGCACATACTAGCTGCGCTCCATACATAGAATCAGGAACCGGCAAAACTGCTCCCCTCCCGGAGCCTATCGGAGACTGAGGGGGAAATTTACTAAAGGAAATGTGTAAAAAATAGGTGTAAAAATAGGTGTATTTGTATCCAGAAATAGACTTATTTTTGACATTTTCTATCCCGAAAATATGGCAATTCGTATTGATAGCACATCAATACGAATTGCCGTATTTTTGGGATAGAAAATGTCAAAAATAAGTCTATTTCTGGATACAAATACACCTATTTTTACACCTATTTTTTACACATTTCCTTTAGTAAATTTCCCCCTGACTGTCACTTTTGTTCATAGTGCGTCTGATGAGGAGACGCTTCTCTCCCAGAGCCGGATGGTAACTACACACTAATCTGAACTCACCAGTAGTATCCACCAGAGGTAATCTTTACCCGACAGCCGCAGATTGGAAGCTAATTGTCCCCCGATACAAGCCATCTACTAAAAGACTGATCACAGCCGATTAGAGTGGACTGGGAGCCTCTCAAGACATATGAGACAGCCCTCCTGCAGGTTGCAGAGATTGAGCTAAGTACACTATCTGATCAACTTGATAACTAACACAATGTCTATAGACCTATAGTACATAAGTGTAAATGTGCAGAAGCATCCTTATGTTTTCAGTGTATTAGACTATAGTCTTAAGAAAAGCATTGTCTTGGTACTTTGTAGTGTGATATACATGCTCCAAAATTACGGCGACTAAGAATGTGTCAGACAGCTTGATCCAGCAGTATTCAAACTTACTATCAGAGGGGCAGTTTTGTATTATTAAATATATTACTTGATCTGAGGGGCAGCTTTGCATTATCAAATATATTACTTGATTTGAGCACATTGCGCACTAATTGATACGGGACCGGGGCATAATTTCCTGTTACAGAACTCACTCCACAAGACTGGTGTATGCCTGTTTTAGTACCTACAGTGTTAAAAAGTATCACTCACATATGGTTACAAAAATACAGTAATTAAGGTAAATCACGCTATATATCTTCAATCTATTTTCAGACTCTCAAGTGAAGCTAATTACAGTCTCACTTTTCTGGGTTCTCCCTCCCCTGATAGGGGTCGCTCATTTTCCCATCAACGCCTGAGGTATATGGGTAAAAAGCAGCACCCGTGACCAGGAAGAGGCATTACCCGTGATAATCTATATCTATATGTTTCTTGGGCTCTCTCATTGGGACTCATGTGTGTATAATTTCCCTGCAATGACCCAGTGTTAATCAGGGGGTTGTCACACAGAGCCCCAACAGCAGAAGCCCTCTGACTCCTTCAGTGGGTGCTATAAATCCAAATGCACTCGCTCACTTGCAACAAAGGCACAGGTACATTTCCTCGCAAGCAGCAGCAGTAGCAGCGGATTTAAAGGAGATTTTCCCCCCTTTTTCTCCTTATTTTTTCTCTGTATTTTTGACAAATTTTCTCATAGGAAATGACAGGAATTAAAACCTATCAATTAACCATATATATTTGCACTGTAGTACAGGATGGCACCCCTTCCCTTGATCTAATCTTAAGGAGTGATGCCATGGTACCCTCAATAAGAAAAGTGGCCCTATGATTAATAGCCACACACTGCACTGATGTTTAAGATATATATTGTATTTTTCTGAGGCACTCAATTTGCTAACTAGAAATACTATTCCCTCTATTGTCAGTGGTGTCCGACCACATAATCAAGCAGTCGTCTATACATTTGGATATATACTGTTCTGTTTGCACCACCAGGTTAATTAGCAGGAATATGACAGCTGTGGTATCAGAAGATTAATAACCACAGGACAGCATATTAGTGAAACACTAGACCGAAGGAGAGCATCACAATACTCTCTCAGAATTGTGAATTTTTGTAGTTTGGTATTGCTGTCACCTGCAGCATCTCGGTGCGATACCAGCAATAATAAGACTGCAGATTGGTAGGACATTGGGCTGACTACAGCAGTGCAACATTGTTTTATAATCTTTGACTCTGTGTTACTATTTGTAGTGCCTTAGTTATATACAACGAAAATAAGTGGGATTACTACCACAACTAAGCAAACAAAATATTTCCCCAAAGGTATATTTTCGCTAGCCTGTAATCAAGGACATGTAGCAAAAAAATATATAGCTACAATATAGTTGTTTACAATATCTGTCTAGTAGAGACATTCTCTCTCGACAGACGACATATGTTTTATGTATGTATGTATAATTGTACAGTCTCTATGGGTAATTAATCTATTTCTCTCATAGCACAGAAATCACCAAATAGACACTCACAGTAACTGTGACTGTCATTTGATAAAATTTCACTTCTGTCCTGTCCAGGAGATAGTTTCTCTGACAGGCATTACGTGTTGTATGTATGTGTGTAAAAATGTTTTTTGTCGTCAAGGTTGGCTCCCAATATTTTAATAAATAACTTAATAAAAGCTAATTTTTATTAACATTTAACTAATCAAGTTGTGCCCCCACAAAAGAGAGAGTTCTTTTCTTTCCTTCCTTGTTGCATTATATCACTCTCTGGGGAGCACCTCCACTTACATAATTGAGAGATACAGAAGTATCCAATATATCCTTTTATTGTGGAACAATACATTGAGACACATAAAATAATCTTTTCTGTGTAATGGTCAGTGACACTAGTGCAAAGACAAAATTTCCCTCTTCCCCTCTCCCCAGGCAATTGCAGCTCTGGGCATTTGCCTAGGGCGCCGGCACCTGGAGGGCGGCAGTTCGCCCCTCACCCCCAGCATGGAGGGTTAGCGAACTGTGGTACCTACAGTGAATAGAAAATAACTAGCGCTATGCGCACGGCGGCGCGGGAAGCGCTAGTTATTTTCTATTCACTGTAGGGACCCCGCCGGCCGCGGCCAGCTTATACACAATGACCGTGCCGCAGGTTCCCCGCGGCACGGACACCCCTGCACGCTCCAGCACTGCAGGGACGCAAGCTTTTTACACAGGTACCCCCCCCCCCCCGGCACCGGGGCGCCCCCACCCCGACTCGCCTGGGGCGCTCCGGTGCCTTGCACCAGCCCTGAATATACCCTCAGAAAAACTCTAGGGGGCCGATTTATCAAGTAACATTTGCGTCTAAATCCCCGAAAACACCCGTTTTCGGGGGTTAACCGCAAATATTATGTATCACCGAAATGGATCCCTGCTGCGATCCCCCCCTGCACCGCCACCGGGCAGCCCGGCATCGCACCCCTGGGCTATCGCCATTCTGATATGGCGATAGCCCATTGTAGGTCACAGGGGTCGGCGGGGGTCAGCGCATAACCGCGCATGCGCAGACCCCCCCGGCTTCCGGGTCAGGGCTTCGCAGGGACGGGCTCCATTCGGAGCCCTGTCCCTGCGTCCCTATATTGATACATCCAGGCGGTAACAGATGATACCGCAATGCAATGCCCGGCGATGTCATCACGCCGGCATCGCAATATAATGATAAATGCGCCCCTAAGTCAGACAAAACCTGAAATATTTGACTGGGAACAGCAATTAACAGGCTTGGATGGGGACCACTGATTTGAAGTCAGATATCTCCGGTTCCCAAGGGCCGATTTTTTAAATTATTGTACCCATGGAAAGAGGGGACCCTCAGCTTTCAGCCTAGTTCCCTTAGACTCCTGGGGGGGGTTCTGGGTACTCGGAAACCCCCCCTGTGTGTGCCACTGCAGCCAGGGTGCTGGAGCATCGCAACGCCCAGTGTATTATAAGTATTGACTGACTTTTCAGACCGAAGGCTGCGAAAATCATTCGTTGGTCAGCGACTAGGTGAATAATTTGCTAAAAAAACATTCCATTACTCTGGCTGTCCCCTAGATGATGGGCGTAATGTGTCATCTCATATGTCGCCAAGTCTGTGCTCAGATGGTGTATGAGAGCATTATCACACACCCAGTATCCCTGGTCTGGGACGAAGAGTTCTTGTAGAGATCTTCGAAAAACATTACGCTCCCACCAAGAATCAGGAAACTTTCCATAAATGTGTCTAATTGCTCATCTCTTCCCAATATCCGGGCGTTATATGTAATAATTTCCCCTTACAAATAATACGAGTCTTCTGCTTCATTGCGTCCCTAATTTTTCTCTTTCGAATTGAAAAATGACCCTGAATCGCACAATGTTAGCTGCATTTGATGCAGATTCGATCCAAAGGCGTGGCCCGCGACATCGGGATCGAAAGTAGAAATATACTGTGCAGGACAGTCTATTTCTGCTTCAAATTCGAAAGCAATGCCATGCTGCCCATGTGTACACCCCATTAGACAGAGAATAGAAAGTAAGGGATAATAAAGCTTTAATCACAAAAAATTCAAAATGATAATGTAATTCGAGCGCTGAACTTTTAACTCGCTGCTGCTAGATCTTCAAAAAATAGTTAAACTCTTAAAACTACCAACACAATAATAAATCAATTTAAAGAAAAATGAAAATACACCACAGCACTGAGTTCTTGATTCAGAGAATACGGGACATATGGATAAATAGTTCCACAAAATTTCAAAGGATCTGCGTGTTCTCTAAAGAATAAAAATTATCCACAAAGAACTTTTTTATGTGGAAAGCTATCGCTTTGATTGGATTAACCTCTGGACTTATACTTTCATGAGGAGACTGGTGAGTGCTGTATTTCCATCTTTTGGGATTTCTGGGTGCGTAATTGGGGGTGCTGAATCATTACAGTACTCTCCAAACGGCACCCCAGCCGATGCCCGGATTAAAGTTGAGAGTGAAGGGCTTTTGGTTATATATATATATATATATATATATATATATAAGCTTCAAATTCCATATTGCTTGGGTGCAGGAAAAGAACTCAGGCTTACACTGTGATCATCACAAGTGTGCCACATATATCCAACAGAACGGTCATACAACAGAGCGCACTCACCAGACTTCTTTTAGTAGTTTAAAAACAGTCCTTTAATTCATCCATTAAAAATCAGGCATAGTCGACGTTTCGGGTCTAGAATTGACCCTTTGTCAAGACAACACACTGTGTCACAACTTGGGGTATTGACCCTACTACTTACTATTGAGAAAAATTTGAGAAAAGTTTTGCCTACCTCAAACTTCTATGTGACAGGTTATTACTATCTCATTCTGAGAACAGATGGCGGCACATAGGTGTCAGGCGCCGGAGGTGCGCCCTGGCAGGGAAGGGGTGCACGGCCACCCGGCAGCGTAGCCCATGGTTGCTAAGCAACCAGAGACGCTAGCTATCTCCAAGCCGGGACGCAACCTCCGGCGGAAGCCATCAGGGTTGCCCAGCAATGGAGGACGCCGGGGACAGGCGGCGGAAGTGTCTCTCCCCGCTCTGGCGTTGCTGGGCAGCGTGCAGGATGCAGTCCAGGAATTTTCTAGACCTCATGTTTGCTAAGAAAATCGGGATTCCCCAATTAAGTCTTGATAAAGTCCTTATCATGCCGGGTCTGGATGGTAGCCCTCTCGCTAATGGGATGATATCTCACCAGACACCTCTGTTACGGTTAGGTATTGGCATCTTTCATGAGGAAACCATTTCTTTTTATTTAACTTCCTGTTCCGCAGTACCGTTAGTTTTGGGAAATCCCTGGCTAAAATTTCACAACCCTCAAATTGATTGGACAGCTGGAGAGTTTGCCCGTTGGGGCAATCAGTGTTCAGGTACATGTCTGGTTCACCCTATGTTAGTGGCGGCCACGTCACTAGAAGGGGTTAAAACGAGTAGGTTTAATAAAGGATGTCATACAGGACTCAAATACTTCTTTGAGAACAACTGTAAGAGGAATCAAAGTAAATGGCAAACGATAAATGTCCAGAAGACAATGAGGATGAATGTCCAGAAGACAATGAGGATGAATGTCCAGAAGACAATGAGGATGAATGTCCAGAAGACAATGAGGATGAATGTCCAGAAGACAATGGGGATAAATGTCCAGAAGACAATGGGGATGAATGTCCAGAAGACAATGAGGATGAATGTCCAGGTAACAATTATGAAGAAAATCCTGATGAAGAGATGAAAAGATGGTGGCAAATAGAGGATCCCGAACTGGAAGAAGATGGGAGGTGACTGCGGCTGGAGGTAGCTGAAGAGAAGGTCTTTGGGAAATCCAGGAGGAAGCACCCAAGGGTACCAGAGAGAAGCTGGCGACCAGCGTGACTGGAAAGGAGCACTGGATCTGAAGCCAAAGCGAGCTGACGGACACAGCTGGGATAACAAGGAAACAATGAGTCAGGAGCCTTCCAGGAAGTGCACGGCACAGAAGACTCTTTGCACTGACACTGAGTTACCTGGGCAGATCCTCTATATGCATAGAAGGCGGCTGCCATTGGCTATCACAGTGAAACAGGTGTGCAGCTCTGACCTGGCCCAATCCCCTGTTTGCCCTTAAGCAAGATGGTGGCGCTGGTCTCACGGCACCCATAGCCTAGAGCGAGACCATGCCGCAGACTTCCATGCTGCCCTCCAACACTGCCGGACCTCTGCCTGCCGCCTCACCTGACATGGAGGCCGACACACGCCAGCCGACTGCGGACACGGACGGGTGAGTACAGGACCCGCCGTGTACCGCCGCGGCGGCGCGTGACAGTACCCCCCCCTTTTCGGGTAACCTCAGGACATTTGCGCTTCTTGTGAGGATTCTTCTGAAAGAAGCGCTTAACGAGACTTGGGGCATGTAAATCAGCTTGATCCACCCAGGAGTTCTCCTCCGGTCCGAAACCAGCCCACTCCACCAGAAATTGATGTCGAGAGTTGCGATAACGAGAGTCTATGATTCGTCTGACCTCAAACTCAGCATCCTTCTCGGTATTGACCTTTGAGGGTCGGGGTACTTTCTTTTGGAAGATGCTTAATTTCAATGGTTTGAGAAGAGATATATGAAAAGAATTAGATACCTTCATAGAAGATGGAAGCTGCAATCTGTAGGACATCGGGTTGATGACTTGGGTGATGGGGAATGGACCAATAAAACGAGGGGCAAGCTTCATCAAGGGTACACGAAGACGAAGATTGCGGGTAGACAGCCACACTCGATCCCCTACTTTAAATGGTGGAACCGCCTTTCTTCGCTTATCAGCTGCTTTCTTATATCTGGCAGAAGCTTGAAGAAGAGCTTTGTGAACTTCAGCCCATATCTTTTTGAAACGATGAAGAGACATGGAAGCTGCCGGAACCTCCGGAGAAGGCAAACTTGAGAAATCAGGGGACCGTGGATGTTTGCCGTAGACTGTGAAGAAGGGTGTAGTACCTGAACAGGAGTGGTAAGAGTTGTTGTGTGCATACTCCGCCCAAGGCAATAGATCCTTCCATTCATCTTGAGAGGAGGACACAAAAAGTCGAATAAATGTCTCTAGGTCTTGGTTGACACGTTCGGTTTGCCCGTTAGAGGATGGAAGGCGGTGGAGAATTTTAATTTCACCTGAACGGCAGTACACAGAGCTCTCCAGAACTTGGCGACGAACTGCACACCCCTATCGGATATGATTTCTTTGGGCAACCCATGAAGCCTGAAGATGGTGGATATGAAGAGTTGGGCTAGTACTGGAGCCGAAGGTAATGATTTTAGGGGCACGAAGTGGGCCATCTTGGAAAATCGGTCGACTATCACCCAGATAACAGTGTAACCGCTAGAAGAGGGTAATTCAGAAATGAAGTCCATCGACAGATGAGTCCATGGTTCCGTTGGGATGGACAGTGGTAGCAAAGCCCCAGCTGGGGGAGTCCGAGACGTCTTGTGTTGGGCGCACTTGACACATGAAGATACAAAGTGTTTTACATCCTGTCGAATGGTTGGCCACCAATATGATCGTAGGAGGAATTGTAAAGTTTTTTTGTACCCCGGAATGTCCAGCAAAGCGGGAGGCGTGGCCCCACGTCAACAGCTTCTTGCGTAAATTGGGCGGCACAAAGGACTTGCCTGCAGGTGGTGTAGGGTGAGGAGAGACATGAGCAAAGACGACAGGGTTCAGGATGGACTGTTTAAGTGGTTCAGAATCCGAGCTGGGATTGAAGGACCGAGACAAGGCATCAGCTTTATTGTTTAAAACACCTGGACGATACTTGATTTGGAAATTGAAGCGTTCGAAGAACATAGCCCAGCGAGCCTGGCGTGAAGTGAGACATTGTGCTTGTCTTAAGAAAGAAAGATTTTTGTGGTCGGAAAAAACTGTGATCTGGTAACAGATACCGCCACTCCTCGAAGGCTAACTTAACAGCGAGCAGCTCCTGTTCTCCAATAGGGTAGTTCTTTTCTGCCAGGAGAAATTTCTTGGAAAAGTATGCGCAAGGGTGAAGCTCTGCATCCTCTCCTTTTTGCGAAAGAACTGCTCCTACTCCGTCAGAAGAGGCGTCAACCTCCAGGATGAAGGGTCGATTCACATCAGGTTGAAGAAGAATTGGAGCGGTGATAAACGCCTGTTTCAGTAGTTGGAAAGCCTTGGTAGCTGCGGGCGGCCATTGGGCAGGATTGGCCCCTTTTTGGGTAAGAGCCGTCAGAGGTGCTGCTATGGTGGAGAAATTGCGGATGAAGCGGCGGTAGTAGTTGGAAAAGCCGAGGAATCTTTGCAATCCTTTGAGAGTGGTTGGGGGTGTCCAATCTTGAATAGCGCTGACTTTTTCAGGATCCATCTCCAGCCCAGTACTTGAAAGAATATGACCCAGGAAGGGAATTGAAGAGACTTCGAAGACACACTTTTCGAGCTTACAGAAAAGCTGGTTCTGGTGAAGACGGCTTAACACCTCCCGAACGGTGTGCCGGTGAGTGCTGAGATTGGACGAGAAGATGAGGATGTCATCTAAATAGACAACAATGGAAATATATAACAAGTCCCGAAAGATGTCATTCACGAATTGCTGGAAAACGGCTGGAGCATTACACAGACCAAACGGCATAACGAGGTATTCATAATGTCCATCTCGGGTATTGAAGGCCGTTTTCCATTCGTCCCCCTGGCGGATACGGATCAGGTTGTATGCTCCCCTCAAGTCTAGTTTGGTGAAGACCGTGGCCCCCTTAACTCGGTCGAACAATTCAGTGATGAGGGGCAGCGGATAGCGATTTTTAACGGTGATGTCATTCAACCCCCGATAATCGATACACGGTCTCAGGCTGCCATCTTTCTTCTTGACGAAGAAGAAGCCAGCTCCTGCCGGAGAGGTGGACGGCCGGATAAATCCCTTCTTCAGATTCTCCTGGATGTATGCCGACATGGCCTCTGTCTCAGGCAACGATAAAGGGTACGTTCTTCCCCGTGGTGGTGTCTTGCCTGGAATGAGATCAATGGGACAATCCCATGGCCGGTATCGGCACCTCCTTTACTAAAGACATCTGAAAAAGACGAGTATGGTGCGGGTATGGTGGAGGCAGGAAGCTGGGGAGAAAATGCTTGATGTTTGCGCAGAAGAATAGGAATAACAGGAGATAAGCAAGAAGAAAAGCAGTCCTTACTCCAGGCCTTAATCTCCATAGTTAGCCAGTCGACATGGGGGTTATGCTTGGTAAGCCACGGCATCCCTAGGACTACAGGGTGAGAGGACTGAGGTAGGACCAAAAACTCTAACTTCTCTTGGTGCAGGGCTCCAACTTGAAGATGGATCGGTACCGTCTGTGAGGTGACATGGCCACTGGAGATGTGGCTGCCATCGACGGCTGTCAGGACCAGAGGTTGTTCCAGTGGTTGGAGAGGTATGGAGAGTTGTGCGGCCATGTCGGCCGAGATGAAGTTCCCAGCCGCACCTGAGTCCAGTAGAGCTTGCATGGACGTTTGTCCCCGAGGAGTACTCAGGGTGACTGAGATGGTAGAGTCTATGGTGGAGGGAGCAGGCGATAACACTCCTAATCTAGCCTCCCTCGTGGAGATTAGGAGCGGTCGTTTCCCAGACGAAGAGGACAAGAGATCAGAAGATGAGAAGATGAAGCGCAGTACATACAGAGATTATCTCTGCGACGTCGGTTCTTTTCTTCGGGAGAGAGACGGGACCGATTTATTTGCATTGGTTCTTCTGTGGCAGAAGGAGTAGATGATCCAATCTTTACAGGAGAAGTAACCACAGAAGAAGAACAAGGTCGAAAACGTTCAGAACGAGTCCTTTACAGTTGTCGCTCGTGAAGCCGCAGATCAACTTTATTGCACAAGGAGATTAGCGCTGTCAGAGTGGAAGGGGTGTCACGGGTAGCTAGTTCGTCCTTGAGACGGCTGGAAAGACCATTCCAGAACGCGGCGACGAGAGCCTCTTCATTCCACTCCAACTCCGATGCTAGTGTCTGGAACTGCACCACATATTGGCCCACCGATCTGCTACCTTGTCGAATTCTCAGAATCTCTGCAGCGGCTGATGACACTCGACCTGGTTCGTCAAAGATTCGTCGGAAGGAGGCAATGAAATCATCGTAGTTGTGTAGTAGAGGATCTGCTCTCTCCCACAGAGGCGAAACCCACTCTAGGGCAGATCCCGAGAGGAGGGAGACAATGTAGGCTACACGCGCCTTGTCAGTTGGAAAGTTGGAGGCTTGGAGAGTGAAGTGCACATCGCACTGATTCAAAAACCCGCGACATCCTTTAGGAGACCCATCGTACTTGCTGGGGGTCGGCAAATGTAACTGAGGGGGAATAATGGACCCGACTGGTGGCGTGGCGGAAACTCCTCCCGAGGATACTGAAGATGTTGCTGTAGCCGCTGGAGGGGCGGTTTGTGAGGAAGTCAGTGATTGTAAAAATTGCGCCACTTGCCGCTGTGAAGACTCCACTTTTTCCAGGTGGCCCATAATGCCTTGCAATACGTTTGCCAGAGATCCCTGATTTTCACCCGACTCCATCGGATCAGTGCAAACTGTCACGGCCGAAGATTCTGATGAGGTCGTGTGGTGCTCAGGGACTAAGGAGGAGGCAGTGGTAGGGTTAAAACGAGCAGGTTTAATAAAGGATGTCATACAGGACTCAAATACTTCTTTGAGAACAACTGTAAGAGGAATCAAAGTAAATGGCAAACGATAAATGTCCAGAAGACAATGGGGATAAATGTCCAGAAGACAATGGGGATAAATGTCCAGAAGACAATGGGGATGAATGTCCAGAAGACAATGAGGATGAATGTCCAGGTAACAATGATGAAGAAAATCCTGATGAAGAGATGAAAAGATGGTGGCAAATAGAGGATCCGGAACTGGAAGAAGATGGGAGGTGACTGCGGCTGGAGGTAGCTGAAGAGAAGGTCTTTGGGAAATCCAGGAGGAAGCACCCAAGGGGACCAGAGAGAAGCTGGCGACCAGCGTGACTGGAAAGGAGCACTGGATCTGAAGCCAAAGCGAGCTGACGGACACAGCTGGGATAACAAGGACACAATGAGTCAGGAGCCTTCCAGGAAGTGCACGGCATAGAAGACTCTTTGCACTGACACTGAGTTACCTGGGCAGATCCTCTATATGCATAGAAGGCGGCTGCCATTGGCTATCACAGTGAAACAGGTGTGCAGCTCTGACCTGGCCCAATCCCCTGTTTGCCCTTAAGCAAGATGGCGGCGCTGGTCTCACGGCACCCATAGCCTAGAGCGAGACCACGCCGCAGACTTCCATGCTGCCCTCCAACACTGCCGGACCTCTGCCTGCCGCCTCACCTGACATGGAGGCCAACACACGCCAGCCGACTGCGGACACGGACGGGTGAGTACAGGACCCGCCGTGTACCGCCGCGGCGGCGCGTGACACTTTAGTACCCAAACAGGGCATTATGAATACTTGGGGTTATCTAATGCGCCTGCAGTCTTCCAAGACTTTATCAACGATGTCCTCAGGGACTTTTTGGGGAGGTTTCCCATTGTTTACTTAGATGACATCTTAATTTACTCCCGTTCTCTGAGGGAACATCGTAAGCAAGTTCGGCAGGTTCTTCAAAAACTCAGAGAAAATCACCTCTTTGCCAAACCAGAGAAATGTGAGTTTGAAGTTCCTGAAGTATCCTTTTTAGGATATGTGATCTCAGCAGGTGGATTCCGTATGGAACCAAAAAAATTGCAGGCAGTTTTGGATTGGGTGCGACCTACTAATTTGAAGGCCATCCAAAGGTTTTTAGGTTTCGCCAATTACTACAGGCGATTCATCCGGTCGTTTTCTGATCTGGTTGCTCCCATAGTGGCTCTCACTAAAAAGGGTGTGGACCCCTCTGTTTGGCCTTTTCAGGCAGAGCAGGCATTTGTTGTGCTAAAACGGGCCTTTGTCTCAGCTCCTGTTTTGAGGCATCCCGATCCGGAGCTACCCTTTGTGGTAGAGGTAGATGCCTCAGAGGTGGGAGCAGGGGCTGTGTTATCTCAGAAACATCCAAATTCTTCATTCCTCTTTCCGTGTGCCTTTATGTCCCGAAAATTCTCGTCGGCCGAGGCCAACTATGATGTTGGCAACTGGGAATTGCTCGCCATTAAATGGGTCTTCGAGGAGTGGAGGCACTGGTTGGAGCGGGCCAACCACCAGATCTTGGTGATTACAGATCACAAAAATTTACAATACCTTGAATCAGCCAAACGTCTGAATGCGCGACAGACCCATTGGGCGCTATTCTTTACGCGTTTCAACTTTATTATTTCCTTTAGACCTGGCTAAAAGAATGTTCGGGCAGATACCCTTTCACGGAGCTTCCTTCCTAAACAGGAGATTAAGGAATCCCCCATGTCGATTCTGCCAGGATCAATAATTAATTTCGGTCTTACACAGACCCTTAAGCAGTTGCTTCTCCAGTTTCAAGATCAGGCTCCCAGCCAAAGGCCCCCTGGATGCCTTTTTGTTCCACCATCCTTTAGAAGAGAGATTTTAACAGAATTCCATGAGAGCAAAATTGTAGGACATCCCGGAATTAAGAAGACTTTAAAACTTATGTCTCGAAGTGTCTGGTGGCCAGACATTGCTGCTGATACCAGAGAATTTTACATAGTTACATAGTTACATAGTAGGTAAGGCTGAAAAAAGACTTGCGTCCATCTAGTTCAACCTGGTATAGATATCCATTTGTTCTTTCATGTCCAGTCTGTGCGAGATACAAAACCCCCAGAACTGCGCCGATTGGACAATGAATTCCTTTGGCCATTCCTTCAAGGCCATGGTCACATATCGCCATGGACTTTGTGGTTGATTTACCTGTTTCATCTGGTCTCCAGGTAATTTGGGTCATTATAGACCGTTTCAGTAAAATGGCTCACTTTGGCCCTTATTCAGATCTGTGCGGCCGGAGCCGCACACGGTGCTCCGGCCGCACAAACCAATCCCCGCCCACGATACGGATCGCCACGGCCGTCCGTACACGGACGGCTGGCGATCCGCAAGAAAATGGTGGGGCGTACGCCTCCACCATGGTGGGAGCTGCCCCCTGCATTCGATGGTCGGCGACCATCGAAGGCAGGGCCGCACGCCCCACCAGGTCCCGCAAGCTGAGACCACACGGACAATCGTCCGTGTGATAGCTTGTATGGGGGCTGAGAGCTGACATCCGGCGACGTCAGCTTTCCGCCCCCATCACTGGCGTCATACCCTCATTAGCATGCATACGCCCCGCGTTTGCATGGGAACGCCCATGAAACGCGGGGCGTATGCATAGGGAAATGAGGGTATGAAGCCCCTCACGCCCCTATACGCCCCCTTTGCGGCGGACGAACTACGTCTGCGGCGAATTGGGCTGCACATGCGCAGATTGACCTCTGCGCATGTGCAGACTGAAAACATCGGCGGTACGGCCGCACGCGGGCCGTACCGCACGATTCAGAATAAGGGCCTTTGTCCCCTTGCCTCAGCTGCCGTCGGCAAAAAGTTTGGCCGGCCTGTTCCTTCTCCATGTCTTCAGACTTCATGGCCTGCCTAAGGACATTGTGTCAGACCGGGGTCCCCAATTTCTGGAGAAGTTTTTGTGCGACTGTTAAAGTCAAATGCAGTTTGACCTCTGCGTATCATCCCGAATCAAATGGGCAGACGGAACGACTTAACCAGTCCTTAAAGCAGTACCTGCGGTGTTTCGTCTCGAAGACACAGGATGATTGGTCAGAATTCCTGCCCATTGCTGAGTTTGCATATAATAACGCACATCATACTTCCACCAAGATGTCACCATTCTTTGCAGTTTATGGGTTCCATCCCAAAGCCAACACTCTTGGGCCAGAAGAGCCAGTATCCTCATCCTCATCCACTACTCGACTAAGAATAATCTGGAAGGAGGTACATTTGGCTCTAAAAAAAATTGCGTTTCAGGAAAAGGTCTTTGCCGACCGTTCTAGACAACCTTGTAATTTGGGTGGGGACAGGGTTTGGTTATCAACCCGTAATATTAAGATTCGCCAAACTTCAGCCAAATTTGGACCTAAATTCATTGGCCCATTTCTCATTATCAAGAAAATGAACCCTGTGGCTTTTCGTTTGCAAATTCCCAGATCCCTGAGGATCGCTAATACCTTACACTCCTCCCTTTTGAAACCTGTAAAAGTTTCAAAGAAATTTCCGCGGAGGATGTCCCAAGGAAAAGCTCCAGTAAAGTTACACGGAATATCTAGTCGAAAAAATCCTGGATTCCAAATTCATGCGGGGGTCTCTTTGGTTTCTGGTTTATTGGAAAGGATATGGGCCAGAAGAGAGGTCCTGGGTCTCTGAGAAGAACTTACATGCCCCGAGGCTGAAGATGGAATTCTTTTGGAACTTCCCTGATAAACCTGGGGGTAAGGGGTCATGCACCCCTCCTCGAGGGGGGGGTACTATCAGGCGCCGGAGGTGCACCCTGGCAGGGAAGGGGTGCACGGCCGCCAGGCCACCCAGCAGCGTAGCCCCTGGTTGCTCAGCAACCAGAGACGCTAGCTATCTCCAAGCCGGGACGCAACCTCCGGCGGAAGCCGTCGGGGTTGCCCGGCAATGGAGGACGCCGGGGACAGGCGGCGAAGTGTCTCTCCCCGCTCTGGCGTTGCTAAGCAGCGTGCAGGATGCTGTCCAGCACGCGCTATCCCAGCTGGGAGCAATTAGGGGAATCTGCTTATTGGCCACACTCCCTTTTTAAGGGAGTCAGTCCAGCCAGACCCCGCCGGTGATAGCTTCTGCTCTGCTGTCATCTGCCTGATCCCATCTGCTCCAGTTTCCTGCCTGTCTGTTATTACTGCTGCTGCTGCATGGAGACCACCTTGACTGCCAGCCTGTTCCTGGTGCAGTAAGTTCCCCTGTTGGGGATCTGGTTTCTTTGCCTCTTGCAAGTTGCCCTCCTGGGCATTTCTTCATATTTGTTTATATTACCCTCCGTTCTGGTCTTTAGAGGGTTACTCCAGCGATTGCTGGGTTTTTTCAGTTTCCCCTATCTGGGGGTTGCCAGTAGGGGTTTGCTTCAGTGTTCTGTGTTTGTGCGTTATGTTTCGTTGTGTGCTTTTGGTGTGGTGTATTTTTTTTTTATTTTTTTTTTTTATTTGAATTTATTAACAATTTTACATATAGACACAATAACATACAAACAGTTACACATTACAGTTGTCTGACATGGTTGGTGGGCACTTCCTTACATTATATCTTAATTACTTCAAGTAACCCGTCATACTAAAATTCCCATTAGGCAAGGAGTACCAATAAATTCCCAGTATTTGTCAACCCACACCCTGGTCTCAGGGTTGGGTATTTCTAGTTAAATACATGACTAGGACACAGAGACACTTTCTAGAGCACACCATCTGTATACAGATCTATATTTTCATTCATGACATCCGTCGGAGAACAGTGGACACCTTATTTATCGGAAGAGATTAACCACGCAATTTTAACATTGTATACATGACTAAGCACTATACCAAATTCAGAGGATTATATAATATATGCGCTCAGCCCCTATGTAACTTACACCATTTTTTTCTGTGTATTAAATCATAGTTTAAATTTCATGTGCATCACACAGATATTCTATCTATATTTTCCTTCAAGACACACATCAGGTATCAGTGGGCACCTTATTGACATTAACAAACACAATTTTAACATTATATGGATGGCTATACACTGCGCCATATTCAGCGGGTTATATATATATTCTCTTATCCCCTATATAACGGTCCATACTTAACTTATACCATTTTTTTTTCCTTACTCCTACTCAATTGATAAGAGCATATAACTGTGTATTAAAACATAATTTTATATTTCATGCGCATCGAAGAAAACATCTATACAGTGAAACTTTCTCTCTCCCCTTCCCCCCCCCCTCCCCCCGGTGTGGTGTATTTTTACTGTGTATGTGACGCGGTCGCAGTGGGTGGCGACTAGGTCGCTGGCGCTTTTAGCCGCGTTAGTTAGTTACGGCAAGTTGCCTTTTTTCCTTAATTTCAGTGAGGGTCCTTCAGCTAGATTGTCCTTTTGGCTGTACCCTGAGGGGGTCCCTGGTTCCTTGTACTTACGTAACACCTGGCTGCACCGGAGCTAGGGCGGGCTTAACTCGCCCTCCCAAACGTGGCGGCTACAGGCAAAGCCTAGCTCTTGCAGGAACCGGTCACCCAACTTCGGGGGTCAACAGAGGTAGCGTAGGACTCCGCCGTGGCTGTCCTGAACGGCAGTCCCGGCTACAGGTGTATACCCGAGACCTAACAATAGGTCAGCAATAAAAACAGCTATTGAAACAGGTGAAAGTGACCAGCCGGTCGCTAGACATATTTTAGAAAGGAAGCATACTCCAACGTCCATCCGTTATCGCATGATAGATTACGAGAAACGAGGAGATGATCGCGATGCAGTTTTGATTAGAAAAGACAGCCAATGGATAACAATGTTAAAAACGCTAGTTCTATATGGATTGAATGATCAAATAGGTCTTAGTTGTGAAGTAAGTGTGACGTATGTTAGAAGTATGTGTGACGGTGTGGTTGCTATGCAACCACGACTCATACTGAGGCTAACTGGTGCTCTTGGAAAAGGGAGCACTAGAATGATGTGTGCTGGGTGTGCAGTCCCGCGTCCGGAAGGGAAGTGCTGCTGTTCATTGTGGGCGATGTATTTATTTAAGGTTCGCATTATGTTTTCTATTGTAAGCCTGATGACGATGTGAATACTGTACATTGAACGTTGCTGACACTAAACCATGATGGGTTGTCTAATTATTTGATTTAAAAGTCTGTGAGCCATCGGTGTGCTTGACTATCTATATATATATATATATAGATATATATATTTATATATAGGGACTGGTCAGCCCGGCCCTCTCCGTATGTCGTTCAGTTGCCACGAGTATAGTAGTTTTTCACTGTAATGTTGATGTTATGAAGTCTCCGGGAAAGGTCATGGTACAATTCCAAATAAAGCAGCCCACGCAGAAGTTTTTGTTCTTGCCACTCCAGCAGATTCCGGAGCGGATTGCTGTAACCACGGCCCTTGTGCCCATGTGGAGGGGTCATTCCACAAACACAATAACTAAGCGTAATTGTTTTAAATGGTTTCCCAGCTGTCAGCACGTCAGTCAGACCCAGGAAGCCCATAGTATCACAACATTACACTGGTGCGTACGTCATGCTTCCCAGAGCGTTACTAAGCAGGGATCCAGGAAAAGACGTTCTCACATTGTGCCGATAATAATACCTGCTGGCATCACGGCTGAGTAATGCTTTATACAGAATAAGGGGATTATTTATCTCATTGAGAATTACTATTTCAAGTAAAACTTATGTCAGGTTTGGCAACTCATAGACCTTATCAGGGCCAACATTTCTGTAAGGGGGGGGGTTTCCAAATGCCGGGGTTTGGAGTGGGTGTGGCCAGCCCATGCAGATGGCATGGGCAGTACGGATGGTGCAATGGTTAGCATTACTGCCTCGCAGCGCTGAGGTCATGGGTTCTATCCCCACCATGTGTTATATATACGGGGCAGTACGGACGGTGTAATGGTTAGCATTACTGCCTCACAGCACTTAGTTACATAGTTACATAGTAGGTAAGGCTGAAAAAAGACTTGCGTCCATCTAGTTCAACCTGGTATAGATATCCATTGCTGATTTGGTAGGTTCTGATATTTTACAGACAAATTATATTTCTTATTTGTACCCATGGATGTTTTTCTCCAGTAAATGTTTGTCCAACTTTGCCTTGAACGCATTTAATGAGCCAGCCGTTACCACCTCTCTGGGAAGAGAGTTCCAGAGTTTGACTGTTCTGACCATAAAGAAATTCTTTCTACTAGCTGAATGAAATCTTTTTTCTTCTAATCTATACTCATGCCCTCGCGTGCCCCACTGATGTCATGGGTTCTATCCCCACCATGTGTTATATATACGGGGCAGTACGGATGGTGTAATGGTTAGCATTACCGCCTCACAGCACTGAGGTCAGGGGTTCTATCCCCACCATGTGTTATATATACGGGGCAGTACGGACGGTGTAATGGTTAGCATTACTGCCTCACAGCACTGTGGTCATGGGTTCTATCCCCACCATGTGTTATATATACGGGGCAGTACAGATGGTGTAATGGTTAGCATTACTGCCTCACAGCACTGAGGTCATGGGTTCTATCCCCACCATGTGTTATATATACGGGGCAGTACGGATGGTGTAATTACTGCCTCACAGCGCTGAGGTCATGGGTTCTATCCCCACCATGTGTTATATATACGGGGCAGTACGGATGGTGTAATGGTTAGCATTACTGCCTCACAGCACTGTGGTCATGGGTTCTATCCCCACCATGTGTTATATATACGGGGCAGTATGGATGGTGTAATGGTTACATTACTGCCTCACAGCTCTGAGGTCATTGGTTCCATTCCCACCATGGCTCTAACTGTGTTTGTATATTCTCCCCGTACTTGCGTGGGTTTCCTCCGGGTACTCCAGTTTCCTCCCACAATCCAAAAATATACTGGTAGGTTAATTGGCTGCCAACAAGTTAACCCTAGAATGTCTGTGTGTGCGTGTACATGTGGTAGGGAACATAGATTGTAAGCTCCACTGGGGCAGGGACTGATGTGAATGTTCAAATATTCTCTGTACAGCGCTGCGGAATATGTGTGCGCTATATAAGAAACTGTTAATAAATAACTAGCATATATTATGCTATAGTCGGCCTTATACAGAGTGCATTGCAGGGTTACTGACATTCTGGCTGACGTGGGCATACACGGGATGTACCAAAGGGAAAATGCTGCAAGAAGTAATGACTCCTGGGCAGCCCTGCTGATTACTATTGGTTGTCCAGTTCCTCCACCAGCATTTGCTGAATGCATCACTTTCCGGCTTCTTCCTGTGCTTTTCATCCAGGTGCATCCCAAGGCAACATAAACTAATACATGTGTCTGATGATGTAAGTGCAGGAGAGAAAATGACAGGAGAATGTTCTAGAGAGCACCGTGGGCTGCACAAGCTGAAAGCAGTCACTTGTCATTGGGATTCACAAGCAGAACGTACAGAAAAATAGATGTCGCACTGGAAATATAATATTTGATACAGATTGTGACCCCTTTTATGATGTATTTGCTGTATGGGTTTACTGTTTTCCCTTATAATTTAATTTTAATTTTATAGACGGGGTGCTACCACGGACACGGAACAAGGCAATTAGAGAAGAAAAGGATGGAGTGTCCCTGGGTGGTGCACAGAAGAAAGTTTACAAAAATATAAACTTTATTAGATTCTTTAATAAAATGTTGCGAAATATTGACATACAAAAACAATACACAAAATGACATAGACAATGTGTTTAAAAAGGACACTTGATCCTAGCACAGTGGTTCCCCGCTGCACTCACTTCCCTGATATATGTTTCACTTTTCTGTAACAGCAAACGTTATACTTGTGTTTTTAACAAATAAAAGGATGTTATATATATCGGCTGCAACCACCTCTTATTTAACGTATATTCTTTGCCTTTAATAAGGTTTATGAAGAAGACAATTGTCTAATATTAAAGAGATAAATGCAGGGTTTGCAGTCTGGTACGTGGACACATTGGTTTCAATCTAGTGTACAATATCAGGCAGTGTGTACTGCTCTTAAGTCCGAATTGGTGGACAGAAGATGTGTGTTCGTGCTGACTACTGAGATCCCTCGAGCCGGCCGGGCACAGGGTACGGACTGAGTTTCTGACACTGCATCACCTGCCGCTCAGGGGGAGATCATTGGCCGTGACCGCTGCTGGTTGTCAAGCGGAAATCGGGGTGTGTGTGTGTAGCACCTTCGATACCTTCGCCGCTCTGGGAACAGACGTGATGGGCGCCACAACCACCGCTGTTCTGTTGACATGGACCCAGTGTCGACTGGCGTCTGTGAGTAACGCTGCTTTCTTATACTAAACACAAATCAAAATGCATTCATGGGGGAAGGGAGGCAGGGGGGATGCACACACTGTGGGTGCAATGGTCTGCGTACGCTTCGCAAACAAGCTTTGTCAGGACCAGGATTCACAAGCATGCTGCAGTGATGGGGCGACTCGGGTGAGATGTACAGTAATAGGGTGCGATTTCTGGTGAATTCTTAGTAACAGGAGTTTTTTTGTAATATTAAAAAGAATGGGTGTGAGTACAGCAGCACCTGGAACTGCTGGATTCTGGGAGAGCTGGTGTGCTGTGAGCACTAAACCCCTGGCAACTATTTTTAATTTCTTATATAGCGCAAACATATTCCGTAGCGCTTTACAGAGTATAGTTGAACATTCACATCAGTCCCTGCCCCAGTGGAGCTTACAATCTATATTCCCTACCACATGTACAGGCACACACAGACATTTTAGGGTTAATTTGTTGGGTGCCAATTAGCCTACCAGTCTATTTTTGGATTGTGGGAGGAAACCGGAGTACCAGGAGGAAACCCATGCATGTACGGGGAGAATATACAAACTCTGCACAGTTAGGGCCATGGTGGGGATAGAACCCATGACCTCAGCGCTGTGAGGCGGTAATGCTAACCATTACACCATCCGTACTGCCCTGTATATATAACACATGGTGGGGATAGAACCCATGACCTCAGTGCTGTGAGGCAGTAATGCTAACCATTACACCATCCGTACTGCCCTGTATATAACACATGGTGGAGATAGAACCCATGACCTCAGCGCTGTGAGGCAGTAATGTAACCATTACACCGTCCGTACTGCCCCGTATATATAACACATGGTGGGAATAGAACCCATGACCTCAGCGCTGTGAGGCAGTAATGTAACCATTACACCGTCCGTACTGCCCCGTATATATAACACATGGTGGGGATAGAACCCATGACCTCAGCACTGTGAGGCAGTAATGTAACCATTACACAACCGTACTGCCCCGTATATATAACACATGGTGGGGATAGAACCCATGAGCTCAGTGCTGTGAGGCAGTAATGTAACCATTACACCGTCTGTACTGCCCCGTATATATAACACATGGTGGGATAGAACCCATGACCTCAGCGCTGTGAGGCAGTAATGCTAACCATTACACCATCCGTACTGCCCTGTATATATAACACATGGTGGGGATAGAGCCCATGACCTCGGTGATGTGAGGCAGTAATGCTAACCATTACACCGTCCGTGCTGCCCCGTATATATAACACATGGTGGGGATAGAACCCATGACATCAGCGCTGTGAGGCAGTAATGCTAACCATGACACTATCTGTGCTGCCCCGTATATATAAAACATGGTGGGGATAGAACCCATGACCTCAGCGCTGTGAGGCAGTAATGCTAACCATTACACCATCCGTACTGCCCCGTATATATAACACATGGTGGGGATAGAACCCATGACCTCAGCGATGTGAGGCAGTAATGCTAACCATTACACCATCCGTACAGCCCCGTATATATAACACATGGTGGGGATAGAACCATAGGCGAATCTAGGGGGTGGTCCGGGGGTGCACAGGACCACCCATTAGCCCATTTTGTAGCTGAGGGAAGGGGCTTTCCAACGAGCCCAGCCCTGTGTCTCTAGCCCCCTGGGAACCGGAGATACGGCCAGGCAAAGCTGGAACGTTTTCCCTATAGAATAACATGGGACCCACTAATTCCGACCCCCACCCAGTTCAATGGCTGCCAGTTCCCCCTTCGGCATCACTGAAGCTCGAGGTTGATCTCAGTCAAACCCAAATCGCTGGGCATTCAATCTGATACCAGGCTTGATCCATGTGGGTTAATTGGTTCCAGGGATATTGAGGTTAAACCGTTTTTTTTTTGTTTTTTTTTCTTAAATGTAATTTCATGACTATTTATGTTTTTTGAGGGCAGATTTCTCTGGAAACAAACAGCCCAGTTTCACAGGACCAAAATCATTCAAAGCCAACTCAAAAGTTCTTCAATATGATACTGGTCTCATGTAAATGGGTCAGTTGGTTCCGAAGATATAGCTGGTTGGTTAAAGGGGGGTAGGAAGAGGGGAGTGGTTGTCTCTCCCCCTCATACCAGAAAATGCAGGGACTAGGCTGGTGTATAAGGGGTCAGCCTGGGAATGTCCCTGCATGGTCCTGGGACCATATTCCCGGGAAAATCCCTTCATTTTCTATTGTGAAAGGGGTATTATTTCAAACAGCCGTGACCTGCAGTGCTCTGAATACAGCCGGGCAGCCCCCTGCTCTCTGCCCAGCTGTCAATGACTGTCACCCCTGCAGTTTCCGCTCCAATTCTTCTCCACGCTTTCACCTCAGCCCGCCCCCCCCCCCCCCTTTAATCATGTGCGGCATCATGTGTAATGGGTACTATGGTGTGCGGCTTCATGTGTAATGGGTACTATGGTGTGCGGCATCATGTGTAATGGGTACTATGGTGTGCGGCATCATGTGTAATGGGTACTATGGTGTGCGGCATCATGTGTAATGGGTACTATGGTGCCATCAAGCAAGAACCCCCTAGCAATGAGCACGTAGGTAAGCAGCACTTACAGTATGTGGCAAATATGTAATGAGCATTACGGTTTGTTATATAGTATGTAATGGGCATCATGATGTGTGGCACAATGTGTAATGGGCATTATGGTGTGTGGCCTAATGTGTAATTGGCATTACGGCGTGTGGCTTTATGTGTAATTGGTATTACGGAGTTTGCTAAAATGTGTAATGGGCATTACTGTGTATGGTCTAAAGTGTAATACCACACCCCTTTTTGTGATGCCACGCCTCCTTCCTATGAGGCCACGCCCCCTTTTTGGCGCGCGGCTACGCCGCGCAAAGGTTTCCCTGCTATTATGTCTACATCTGGGACCACCCATTACCATAATTCTAGATTCGCCTATGGATAGAACCCATGACCTCAGCGCTGTGAGGCAGTAATGCTAACCATTACACCGTCCGTACTGCCCCGTATATATAACACATGGTGGGGATAGAACCCATTACCTCAGTGCTGTGTTATGCTAACCATTACACCATCCGTACTGCCCCGTATATATAACACATGGTGGGAATAGAACCCAGGACCTCAGTGCTGTGAGGCAGTAATGCTATAACCATTACACCATCCGTACTGCCCTGTATATATAACACATGGTGGGGATAGAACCCATGACCTCAGTGCTGTGAGGCAGTAATGCTAACCATTACACCGTCCGTACTGCCCCGTATATATAACACATGGTGGGGATAGAACCCATGACCTCAGCACTGTGAGGCAGTAATGTAACCATTACACCATCCGTACTGCCCCGTATATATAACACATGGTGGGGATAGAACCCATGACCTCAGCACTGTGAGGCAGTAATGTAACCATTACACCATCCATACTGCCCCGTATATATAACACATGGTGGGGATAGAACCCATGACCTCAGTGCTGTGAGGCGGTAATGCTAACCATTACACCGTCCGTACTGCCCCGTATATATAACACATGGTGGGAATAGAACCCATGACCTCAGCGATGTGAGGCAGTAATGCTATAACCATTACACCATCTGTACTGCCCCGTATATATAACACATGGTGGGGATAGAACCCATGACCTCAGTGCTGTGAGGCAGTAATGCTAACCATTACACCATCCGTACTGCCCTGTATATAACACATGGTGGGGATAGAACCCATGACCTCAGCACTGTGAGGCAGTAATGTAACCATTACACCATCCGTACTGCCCCGTATATATAACACATGATGGGGATAGAACCCATGACCTCAGCACTGTGAGGCAGTAATGTAACCATTACACCATCCGTACTGCCCCGTATATATAACACATGGTGGGGATAGAACCCATGACCTCAGTGCTGTGAGGCGGTAATGCTAACCATTACACCGTCCGTACTGCCCCGTATATATAACACATGGTGGGAATAGAACCCATGACCTCAGCGATGTGAGGCAGTAATGCTATAACCATTACACCATCTGTACTGCCCCGTATATATAACACATGGTGAGGATAGAACCCATGACCTCAGTGCTGTGAGGCAGTAATGCTAACCATTACACCATCCGTACTGCCCTGTATATAACACATGGTGGAGATAGAACCCATGACCTCAGCGCTGTGAGGCAGTAATGTAACCATTACACCGTCCGTACTGCCCCGTATATATAACACATGGTGGGAATAGAACCCATGACCTCAGCGCTGTGAGGCAGTAATGTAACCATTACACCGTCCGTACTGCCCCGTATATATAACACATGGTGGGGATAGAACCCATGAGCTCAGTGCTGTGAGGCAGTAATGTAACCATTACACCGTCTGTACTGCCCCGTATATATAACACATGGTGGGATAGAACCCATGACCTCAGCGCTGTGAGGCAGTAATGCTAACCATTACACCATCCGTACTGCCCCGTATATATAACACATGGTGGGGATAGAACCCATGACCTCAGCGCTGTGAGGCAGTAATGCTAACCATTACACCATCCGTACTGCCCTGTATATATAACACATGGTGGGGATAGAACCCATGACCTCAGCGCTGTGAGGCAGTAATGCTAACCATTACACCATCCGTACTGCCCTGTATATATAACACATGGTGGGGATAGAGCCCATGACCTCGGTGATGTGAGGCAGTAATGCTAACCATTACACCGTCCGTGCTGCCCCGTATATATAACACATGGTGGGGATAGAACCCATGACATCAGCGCTGTGAGGCAGTAATGCTAACCATGACACTATCTGTGCTGCCCCGTATATATAACACATGGTGGGGATAGAACCCATGACCTCAGCGCTGTGAGGCAGTAATGCTAACCATTACACCATCCGTACTGCCCCGTATATATAACACATGGTGGGGATAGAACCCATGACCTCAGCGATGTGAGGCAGTAATGCTAACCATTACACCATCCGTACTGCCCCGTATATATAACACATGGTGGGGATAGAACCCATGACCTCAGCACTGTGAGGCGGTAATGTAACCATTACACCATCCGTACTGCCCCGTATATATAACACATGGTGGGGATAGAACCCATGACCTCAGTGCTGTGAGGCGGTAATGTAACCATTACACCATCCGTACTGCCCCGTATATATAACACATGGTGGGGATAGAACCCATGACCTCAGTGCTGTGAGGCGGTAATGTAACCATTACACCATCCGTACTGCCCGTATATATAACACATGGTGGGAATAGAACCCATGACCTCAGCACTGTAAGCGGGAATGTAACCATTACACCATCCGTACTGCCCCGTATATATAACACATGGTGGGGATAGAACCCATGACCTCAGTGCTGTGAGGCGGTAATGCTAACCATTACACCATCCGTACTGCCCTGTATATATAACACATGGTGGGGATAGAACCCATGACCTCAGCGCTGTGAGGCAGTAATGTAACCATTACACCATCCGTACTGCCCCGTATATATAACACATGGTGGGGATAGAACCCATGACCTCAGTGCTGTGAGGCGGTAATGCTAACCATTACACCGTCCGTACTGCCCCGTATATATAACACATGGTGGGAATAGAACCCATGACCTCAGCGATGTGAGGCAGTAATGCTATAACCATTACACCATCTGTACTGCCCCGTATATATAACACATGGTGAGGATAGAACCCATGACCTCAGTGCTGTGAGGCAGTAATGCTAACCATTACACCATCCGTACTGCCCTGTATATAACACATGGTGGAGATAGAACCCATGACCTCAGCGCTGTGAGGCAGTAATGTAACCATTACACCGTCCGTACTGCCCCGTATATATAACACATGGTGGGAATAGAACCCATGACCTCAGCGCTGTGAGGCAGTAATGTAACCATTACACCGTCCGTACTGCCCCGTATATATAACACATGGTGGGGATAGAACCCATGACCTCAGCACTGTGAGGCAGTAATGTAACCATTACACCATCCGTACTGCCCCGTATATATAACACATGGTGGGGATAGAACCCATGAGCTCAGTGCTGTGAGGCAGTAATGTAACCATTACACCGTCTGTACTGCCCCGTATATATAACACATGGTGGGATAGAACCCATGACCTCAGCGCTGTGAGGCAGTAATGCTAACCATTACACCATCCGTACTGCCCCGTATATATAACACATGGTGGGGATAGAACCCATGACCTCAGCGCTGTGAGGCAGTAATGCTAACCATTACACCATCCGTACTGCCCTGTATATATAACACATGGTGGGGATAGAACCCATGACCTCAGCGCTGTGAGGCAGTAATGCTAACCATTACACCATCCGTACTGCCCTGTATATATAACACATGGTGGGGATAGAGCCCATGACCTCGGTGATGTGAGGCAGTAATGCTAACCATTACACCGTCCGTGCTGCCCCGTATATATAACACATGGTGGGGATAGAACCCATGACATCAGCGCTGTGAGGCAGTAATGCTAACCATGACACTATCTGTGCTGCCCCGTATATATAACACATGGTGGGGATAGAACCCATGACCTCAGCGCTGTGAGGCAGTAATGCTAACCATTACACCATCCGTACTGCCCCGTATATATAACACATGGTGGGGATAGAACCCATGACCTCAGCGATGTGAGGCAGTAATGCTAACCATTACACCATCCGTACTGCCCCGTATATATAACACATGGTGGGGATAGAACCCATGACCTCAGCACTGTGAGGCGGTAATGTAACCATTACACCATCCGTACTGCCCCGTATATATAACACATGGTGGGGATAGAACCCATGACCTCAGTGCTGTGAGGCGGTAATGTAACCATTACACCATCCGTACTGCCCCGTATATATAACACATGGTGGGGATAGAACCCATGACCTCAGTGCTGTGAGGCGGTAATGTAACCATTACACCATCCGTACTGCCCGTATATATAACACATGGTGGGAATAGAACCCATGACCTCAGCACTGTAAGCGGGAATGTAACCATTACACCATCCGTACTGCCCCGTATATATAACACATGGTGGGGATAGAACCCATGACCTCAGTGCTGTGAGGCGGTAATGCTAACCATTACACCATCGGTACTGCCCTGTATATATAACACATGGTGGGGATAGAACCCATGACCTCAGCGCTGTGAGGCAGTAATGTAACCATTACACCATCCGTACTGCCCCGTATATATAACACATGGTGGGGATAGAACCCATGACCTCAGCGCTGCGAGGCAGTAATGTAACCATTACACCATCCGTACTGCCCCGTATATATAACACATGGTGGGATAGAACCCATGACCTCAGTGCTGTGAGGCAGTAATGCTAACCATTACACCGTCCGTACTGCCCCGTATATATAACACATGGTGGGGATAGAACCCATGACCTCAGCGCTGTGAGGCAGTAATGTAACCATTACACCATCCGTACTGCCCCGTATATATAACACATGGTGGGATAGAACCCATGACCTCAGTGCTGTGAGGCAGTAATGCTAACCATTACACCATCCGTACTGCCCAACTAGCATGTAATAGCTGGCAACAAGCATGTAACCCCCTGCCAATGAGAAAGAAACCCCCTGACCACGAGCATAGAAGACCCATCAATGAGGATGTGCCATCTAGTGATCGGTGGATCATCTAGAGTGCGGCGTGGTCAGCACAACCGCATCTGGGAATGCTGGTATTTCAGTCATTGCACAACGGGGGGGGGGGGGGGACGGGGGGGGGGGGGGGGGGGGGGGGGGGGGGGGGAGGGCAGGGCAATAAAAAATGTGATTCATGTAATTTGTTCCCTCTGACCCCCCTGCCGAGGGAGGGTTCGCGAGTGACTGGCTACATTCCAGGGGTCCAGGGAGTGATACCCAATTTCCGGGACCCTCCCGACCATTCTGGGAGCGTAGGCAACCCTGTGCTAACCCCTCCTTTTCATTGATGTCACTGGTTTAGGGTGCAAGGGGCCCTGCTCTGCTGCTTATTTATCAATACTCTTGAAATATTTAATTGCAAACGGTGACGTCACCGGTGCACCAGCAAACTCACGTAATGCACTCCTGGGACCGCTGAAGACCATTCGGGGCACCACCACAGGACTAGGTAAGTATTAAAAAACAAAATTATTCAAAAAAACCTAAATATCCCTTATCCAAAATTCTTGTAGTCACGAGCATTTCAGATAAGGGATACTCGACCTGTACTCAGTATAAGAGACGTTGGACATTGGTGATGATGAGACACGTGCTCACTGTTGCTGCAGTACAGATTGCTATCGTGTTTCCTGCAGAGATAGCTGCTCTGTTCCGGGACGCTGGAGCTGTGCCTGAAAAGCTGTCAGTGTACCAGCTAACGTAACAGTACGCCTGGTCCATGGATGCTGAATCCACAGACGCTAAGGAACAGAGTAACATGACAATTGATGAATAAGTCTATTTATCATTAATCGCATATTCAATGTGATATATTGGATACAGGGAAACAGCAATATTTTTGCAACTTGCCCGCAGACTTGCGCAGGTCAGGTTTTCTTTCTGCCTGGGCAGCAGCTATCTACTCGCGGGCAGCCCGGCTTCACACCCCTGGGCTATATCCATTCTGATATGGCGATAGCCCATTGTAGCCTATGGTGGCAGTGCGGTCAGCAGGGTCGCGGGGGGGTCAGCGCATAACCGCGCATGCGCAGACTCCCCGGCTCCGGGCATCGCTGGGACGGGCTCCTTTCCCTGCGCCTAGCAGGTAATACATTTGGGTGACATGATCGCATTTTACAATGCAATCCATTGTAAATGCGATCAATGATAAATGGGGCCCCTAGGCTGAAAGCTGAGGGTCCACTATTTCCATGGGTACAAGAATTTTAAAAATCGGCCCTTGGGAACCGGAGATATCTGACTTCAAAGCAGTGGTCCCCATCCAAGCCTGTTAATTGCTCTTCCCAGTCAGATATTTCAGGTTCTGTCTGACTTATGCCTGGTACACACCAGGACGACTAGGGCCCGATCCCCTCAATCTAGATCCAATTCCGACCAATTTGATGTAGATTGTAGGTAGATTGGGCCCTTTTTTTCCCTGTTCTGGTCCGATTCCGATCCGATGCGCGGCCCCGCGGGTCGGTCGGTCGTTATTCAGATCCTACCTGCTGCAGGTAGGATCTGAAGAACGACCATACAGCCGGGTGCGGGTCGCCATCGGATCGGACCCGCTCACGGTGCACATCGTGAGCGGGTCGTGCCCCCCCGCGTCACCGTGAGCGGGATCGGACGATACACTGACGACCCGCTCACGATGTGCATCGTGAGCAGGTCGTCGTGGTGTGTACCCTACATTAGAGTTTTTGAGGGTATATTCCAAAAGCTGGGACTCTCCCCCTTTGATGGACATTAGTAGTTTGTCTCTACTGTGCCCAAAACCAGAGATATCAGCCTTCCAGCAGCTGGTTACTGCTCCAGCTCCACACACCTGGTATGTAGTTTTATATACTCATTGGCAGATTGCTCTGCCTCCTGAACTCTGATCCCCTAGTCCCCAATACCATTTGATAGGAGGGATTATCTCGTTTTTAATTCAATTAAAATCTAAGAAATCTATTTCCAGGAACTGGAGATATCTGTAGTCAAGCAAGCTGTCCTCCCACCAGAAAATGATGAATAATAAGCTTACTCCACTATACACCTGTCCTCTGCGTATTAAACATCCTCTACCACCCTGGATGTTATGTATCAGGGCCCCTTCATTCAGCCCAATGCCCCTTCTCCCACCATCTGTGCAGTAAAGGGGTAATTAGTGGAAATTACTGATCCAGGCCCTACATGCTGAGTGGTTGATATAATACCCCCTACCACCCGCGGGACATCAAAGCTTCCCCCACCCCTACCGCTGGAGGATTGGTAGGGGCCCAAATACATTGCTATGTCCAGGGGTCTACACTGCTGTTGACGCCCCTGTATGTGTATATATATATATGTGTGTGTGTGTGTGTATATATATATATATATATATATATATATATATATATATATACACACACACACACATACACATATATATATATATATATATATATTTTGTACTATGTCTTGATAAAGGGCTTTGCCCCGAAACGTTGACACAAGCCTGTGTTGATTCTGTTTTGTTCTATTATTGCTGCCGCCGTGCAGACTTCGTTTAATCTTGTGAGTGCCATCTGCATATTGGTTGCTATTTTTTATTATAAATTTTTTTATTATTATTATTATTATTTATATACATTTGGTCTATCAATAATACTTTAACTGACCTGGCATATATTGGGTCACCTAAGTGTCCATCTCCATGCTTTGCTCCGCCCCTCTGGAAACCCCCTTCTGAAAATCCTGTGTTTGCCCCTGGACCAGATAGTGATAATGGGACAAGTGAGAGCTTCTCTGTCCCAAAAAGACTCCGTAGGAGTCAAGGACCTCATGTTCGGTAACAAGAGGAACAACTAGTCTTGTTATATATATCTACAATGAGCTCTTTATAATATAATGTTAGTGGAAATCAGCAATGAAATGTTCCATGTATGGTAATGAGAAGCTGCAGCTGGGAATATCACATCTCATACACAGGGCCCCAGTCCATATTGGGACCTTTACTCTGGCTAAAATTCTTTTTTCTTTTTCATGACTATCACCAATTCTGCCGGAGTAACCCTCCTAGTACCGCTCATCCCCCACCACTGTACCCAGTTACAAGTAGGGGGACAGCAGCGTACTACCCGGCACTACTACTAAGGCCCTCTTCGCTACCTTACTATTTCAGGGGCCACTCACCCAGAACCTATCCCTTAAGTACTACCCTGCACTGGAGACTCTCTAAACAGGGGGACACAGGGATAATACTGGGCAGCAGTACCCCCAATTATCAGCTTCCAACATAGGAATCCCCTTTCTGTGCACATAGGCCCGCTCACCCGCAATACCCACAGGGCCCACCTAATTCAATCTGGTGGCAGCCTGTCAGAGGCATTGAAAACATCTTTTGAAGAAGGGTGACCTCTTCAAAAATAAATGTATTAATTCCACCCTGACCAGTAGGTATACAAAGCTGGGCAGCAGCCACCTGTCACTTAAGGGCCCCCAGAAGCCAACTTCACCTTCTCTGACACTCCTAGGGGAGGTGCTCCCCCACAATACCCATAAAAGCCTACCTAGGTGGCAGCTGACCATTGGATTCGTAGGACCTGCCAGACGGGAAGGGGGACCTTCCCTGTCGTGACCAGACCCCACTACCTCTCTGTTTGGATATATAAAGTCGGTTTGGGAACACCTCATCTAACCCCCCAGGAAAGGTCAGACTACCTTATCTCTCTCTGTTGTACCTCGGTTCCAACACTGACACTAAAACCTGTATAGGAACAGGAGGCATAGGAAAGGAGCCGTTAACACTAGCGGGCATACTAAACCCATACCCCACAGGTGCTTACAACTGCTTCAAATATTCATCCATGCTCTGCTGTATATATTTTAGAATGTGTTAAAACACTGGCAACAGTGATGGGGTGCCAATAACTCAGTACTAATACCCCAATACTTTGTCAAAACATTCAGTCAACTCCACAATGCTATATGTGACAATTGTAAATGTATCAGAACAGTGAAATTGCAACGTGTATACGCCCTCCGTGGCAGATATAGGACTGCAAGTGTGTATGAGGGTTTCAGTGTACACATATGACTAACACATTTTCCCTATCTAAGAAAAATTGTAGCAGAATCAATGTTGCAAGATATTGGCAACAAACTCTGAAAGTGTAACACTGAACAGATAAAGTACCCATTTGCAACAGGTTTCTAGGATTGCTAGATTCCTTTGGCAGACTAGTGGACTGAACTGATTATAAGGGGGTCTGACCTAATTAGGAGGTGTCAAACCCAGCTGACAGACTGCTCCCCCCTCATTCTGCCCTCGGGACCTGCCAGATCTCTCCCCTCTCTCCTTTCTGCCAAATCAGCAGGAGTATAAGCACTGAATATATCCTCTGAGCTTAATTGGGAGAAGTGGGACCCATTTCCGGTAGAGATCATCACTGGCCAATACAGACAATTTCCTCTGAATCGATAGAGGATTGTTGATAATTTGCCGCATACACGGAGGTATAACGCGTATATTACCGTTTAACGTATTTAGCTATATATGTATGTGTGTCCATGTCTTGTAAAAATGTTTGTCTAGTCAATTTTTTAAACATGTATATTTTACCAATCTAATAATACCCCAATTGGGGATTGTGGGAACTTGGCTCTGGGTTCCCCTTTCCCTCTTCTCATTGCATTGTACACTAGCAATCAACCAGTAGCCCAATCTAAGCATCCTTCTCATCCATGAGAAGTACCAACCAGCCAACCTGGTATCACAGTAACAAGTGAAGGGTGTGGTTACCTCAATTTATGCCTCTATATAATTCTAATATAACTTACTGAACACACAGATTACCATGCGTAATCTGAGTTAAAGAGTGCCCCAAAAAAAGAGAGTCTTTTTTCTCTATCTTTCTATGTTTCAAACCAAGCCTGTAACTTCACAGGTAGGAGCTGATTGGCCAGTTGATCACTTCACCGACCTTAATAAATCTACCCCTGAGTGTCTTCACCTCTTGTCCGCCCACCCAGCCGCATCCACCTGCCTGCCCGCTGCACCCTGTACGCCCGCCCGCTGCACACTGCCCAATCCCTTCATCACAGGAATCCCAGGATTTACAGTTTTTCAATCCTGGGATTGATAAAAATGACCTGGGATTGGCCTCCCTATCCACAAGTATACCAGGACATACAGGAGGTATACCAGGAGGTACACGCAACTGTGCTCTGCATCTTGTGGCTTCTCGCCTCCCGTGGGTGCTGCTCTGCTGCAGAGCATTTTCCATCTGCTAGTGCCTCCGGCTGGCTCTGGCTGTACCACAAGGTGCTGACTGTAGATATATATAACACTTATGTTTTGGGCTTCACCCTTTAAAACAACACTGATGTAATGAAGGAAAGATGTGTAGGCAGCAGCGTTATCACAGCGCGTACTCTAGGCTGGTAGAATTAGTACTTGTATGAGCAATGAATATTACTAGCCCAGTAGCACAATTACTGGCCCAATAGTGTCGGAAAGCCTTTAAATCGCAATTCAGATTATAGGCCAGGTCAACAGTCAATAGGCCGACACGTGAAAAGGTCGACATAGATTTTGGACATTTTTATTTTGGGACTATTGTCATACTTTACCATCCATTATGGACTCAATTGGGAACGGTAAAGTGTGCCGCAGTGTTAGTGGAGCAAGGCCCTACTGGTCCAAAGTTTGGCGAGCGAAGGGAGCCATGCGTGGGTACGAGCTACACTAATTGGAAGTCCATGTCGACAGGTGTCAACATGCACACACAAAAAAACAGTGAAAAGCTCTTGTTCATTAGAGTCTGAGCCATCTGGTGCTCAGACTCTATGTCGCTGCGCTGCTGCTGGTGGAGAGGACGGGGCCTGGGTGGAGGAGGCTGCACATGGGACTTCTCCTCCTTAAAATACCCCTGCCTATTATGCTTTGTACCCCTAGTACTATAATCACCAGCATTGCTCTTCTAGCTTCACCCAACGTCCCCACACCTCACTTCTGCCCTTGCCGTGTTCCGGATTCCTTCCATATTAGCATTCGACACTATGAGATCTGTTACAGCTAGTAACAATATCTTATACAAAACATAAATACAATGTATTCGCTGCATTGTCCTGGGGGGAAGCAAATGCCAGCATCATATTTCCCCGTACCCATGAGAAACCAGCGGAATGCTGCATACAGAATGAACAGCGTATAAAGAAAACAAAGGGCCTGATTCTAAGAACTCACAGGCAAATATCCTCCAATACTCTGATGAACGGACCACCCTCTCCCCCCTGTCCGCTGTGGCAGTCGTTATTACTACCAGAGGCCCTTACACTGACTCTGTGCTGGCGTAGGCACCCCCTAGGCTCAGAATACTGTATGGGGGTAACCCTGACAACACGCCCACTACGTAACCATGTCCCTCCCACCACAGGGTTCTTTTTCATGCATACGCCCACTTACCACCCAGTTGCAACTGATGTGGAAGGAAAATAGGGATTCTGAGAGTTAATACAGATAGGTAGGGAAAAGCATATGTATTAGTGACAATGGGGAACTTACATTTGCGGTTGCATCCCCCCACCCATCGCTGGGTACCACATTGTTAATAATCCCATATGCACTAACATATGACATTATTAGGACAGGGGCCTGGTGCTGGACTTCCGGGAGTCCCTGACGCGTATGAGCGATGACACTGGCAGTGGGGCATGTCCGTGACGGACCCCTCAAACAGTGCCGCAAAGAAAAGCCTTCCCGCCGCAATGGAGCCCCGGCAGGGGGGCTTTAGTGCATTCGGAAATGCGGTAAAAGACGCATTTTCCCTTTAGCGCATCCCGCTCAAAACAGCATCACTCCAGTCAGAAACATCGGTACTATAACCATCTACTAGAAACTGTAATCCCACAGATGCATATAATCATCGATTATTACACCAAGCTGTTCTTTATCTTGTAGACTTTAGCATACAGTATAAACACATACCTCCCAACTGTCCTGCTTTTTGTGGGACTGTCCCATATTTTTGGGACAGTGCCACCCGAGTGTAGCATTGTCCCAAGGTGGGGGGACAATTGGGATTTCCCCTCTCACATGCATACGGACAGCATCTATTCACACAGCGATGGACACGCCCCCTAACTGACAGCAAATGGGAGGCGTGGCTCATGGGTGTATCATTTCGCAAGGTGCAAAGTCACGCCCCCTTTTCCCTGGACACAAAGCCGGCATGCGGGGGGGGCATGTATTCAGAATGTACTGAGATGTTCTGAGCACAAGATAATCAGTTCAGTTCTTCTAGAACTGTCTTTATGGCACACGATGTATCAATGGATATGTTTACGTTTTCAACTTTTGCACAATTATTATTGGATTGATAATTTCACAGATGGACAGAAATGCCTGATATCTGCCTGGTTAACAACGCTTAAAGACAGTGATGGACTGGGCTACAAATTGGCCCCGGCATCCCTTACTGCAAGGATGGGGGAACCTTTTGCCCTCCAGCTGTTGTCGAACTACACATCCCAGAATGCCCTGCTACAGTTTTGCAATTTGGCTGTGCTAAAACACATTGGTGATCTGAAGAAACATTGGGGGAGATGTATTAAGCAGCGGAAAGAGTGGAAAAATGGACCAGTGGTAAAGTCTATACTATAACATTTTAGGCAAAAGCTCGTTGCTATGGGCGACTTCGCTACTTTTCCATTCACTGCTTCCTACATCATTCACACCCATTGTTCCTTCATAAAGTTCCTCAGTTATTAATGTGAATGCTGTGGCATAGATTGCTTCACTCAAAAATAATTTCTCTCTAGAAAAAATATTTTCATGCAAGACTAAAAAATAATATTTATATAAGAATTTCCTGTGACCGGAAACCTGGACACTTATACCTCGGAGCTTTCATCTCACCACACAGTACAGTGGGCCTTATTCTAGTTCACTCTTTCTGGCAAAATCCTTGTTAGATGGACAAAACCATGTGCACTGCAGGGGGGCAGATGTAAAATGTGCAGAGAGAATTCGATTTGGGTGAGTTATTTTGTTTCTGTGCAGGGTAAATACTGGCTGCTTTATTTATACACTGAAATATAGATCTCACTTTGAAGTAAAACCCCACCCAAATCTAATCCTCTCTGCACAAGTAACATCTGCCCCACCTGCAGTGCACATGGTTTTGTCCATCTAAGAAGGATTTTGTCAGAAAGAGTGAACTAGAATAAGGCCCTTTATGCCCATAAATCATCTGTTGGACATTATGCCTGTAATGTAACTTTTATATAATCTCTGTTCTGTTGATGTGTGAACTGTTTACAATTTTCCTGTCAATAAAATTGTTTATTTAAAAAAAAAAAAAAAAGAATTTCCTGTGAATAATCGTAATCAGATAAGTCTATTACTATCTATACGTCACTAGATATTGGACAAAAAGCTTAAATAATAAAGCACTTCATGAAAGAAATACTTGCTATGGAACTTAGCTGAGCATCTTCAGATGTCATTGATGTGCTGTCTTTGCCAGTGGCATAACTAGAAATGTTGCCCCCCCCCCCCCCCCGACCTAGACAAAAAAGCCCCCCTCCACCCATTTCAATAATTATCTTTTTTTTTTTTTTTTACCAACACGCCCATTGGCAGGAGTTTCCTGCTCAATGCCAGGGGTTACACGCTCACTGCCAAGGGTCACCTGCTCATTGCCAGGTGATTACATGCTCATTGCCAGGAGTTTCCATGCTTGTCAGCACTCCTGGAATCCAGCACTTCCAGCTAGCACTGTGCGCGCTTCACTCCTCTGACGATGGGACCTCTAGGCGACGGACATTATTGGAGAGCAGTTTCGGCAGATTCCATGCAGATGACAACACTGCATGGAATCTGCAGAAACCCACCGCCACCGCTCAGACTGCTGTGCTATAGTTACACCACTGGCCTTTGCTCTGCCATAAAGTGATACAAGATAGAGAAGCAGAGAGGCATTCCAACCCAGGTTAAAATGCCAGGTTGGACCCAGGTTGCTGTACAGTGTGAACGTGTAACCGGGTCGAGCGACCCAGGTCCCATTCACACTATGGAGGTGGCAGCCCTTGGAGACAGCATCAGCTCCACGCCCCCCAATGATGTGCCGCTGCTCCGCCTCACCCCAGGCTGACATCAGCTTATTGCCAGGTTGATGTGGGGGCTAAACATTGCAAATGCCAGGTTGCTCCCAGGACGGACCCAGGTCCAAATTTCACTTGTAACCTGGTGTACTGTAATGTAGATTATTTTTATCTTAAGCCCTGTACACACGGGGCGATTTTAGTCAATATCTCTGGCTAAATGGTCGCTGAGCAACCATATTGCCAGTGGTTTCTTTGTGTACTGGCTGATAAATCGGTAGGGGCGTGCTCTCGCAGCCAGCCCTTAACGGTCGCTGGTGCACAATGCACTTTCTGCTTTGCGATTTCTAGTCAAAATAGAATAGAGGTAAATTTTAAAGACAGAATAGCTTGCAATTTTTAGCCAAAATAACTGGTCGACATTATTGACGAAAACGGTACATTATGTGATATTGTCGCTGACCAATATATTGCTGAGTGATATTAAGCCAAAATTGCTCAGCGACCAATTTGCGCCGTGTGTATACACCTTGGGCCAGATGCACTATGCTTCAAAAGTGATAAAATGGAGAGTGATAAACAGCCAGCCAATCAGCTTCTACTTGCCATGTCACAGACTGTGTTTGAAAAATGTCAGGCAGGAGCTGATTGGTTGGTTGGTTGTTTATCACTCTCCATTTTATCATTTTTTAAGCTTAGTGTATCTGGCCCCTTAAGTTAAATTACAGCAATTAAACACATCTGAATTCCTATAAGCATTAATTAATGAAAAAAAGAGTTAAACTGTATTGTTGCATGAGGGGAGTGTTAGGACTCTGAAGGTCTCCTAGACAGGAAGTACTGGGAAGGTTCCCTCCCTAACTCTGTTAATCCCCCCCAGAGGTAATTGGCACCTGCAGAGCTAAGACTTCTCCTATAATAGCCACATTTGAAGGGGCAAATTAGGTCTGCCCCAACTCCAGTGCCACCAAGCCTTAAGGGGAGGCAAGGTGCCCAACATCTCCAGAGCGGACAAGAGGAAGACTAGCTAAAACCAGTAGAAAAATGGGAAACAATACAAAATGTGGCACAGCTGTCCTCCACAGGAGGGAATCCTCCAGCAGTCCAATGTACACTTGTACTAGCTGGAGACCCCTAAGTAGATCTATTCAGGAAGGTGGTGAAGTAGGCGATAATGATACAGTTTCCTACCAAACTACCATAAATGCAACAATGCAGTAAGGTGTTAATAATTCACATTACACAGCCCAGCAAGATCCACCTATACAGCTATGCAGAACTACTACTAAGAATAGGAGGGAATAACCCATGTGGAGCAGGATGATAAACATATATACGAGAGACACCATAAAACGCCACACGGAGATGGAAGGTGGTCAAAAGCACTAGATGAAGAAAGACACTTAGCTGGGAGCAGGCAAGGTCAAGGAGATGTGCTGGGGAACAGCGGAAGCGGGTATCAGCAGGACCTCTACAGCTGAGCCAGCAGGCTTTCACCATACAGCTGACAGGTTGCGACTGGACAAGTAATCAATAGCACTTTGCAGCAGGCTACTGGAACTTTAAATCCTGGACGCCCAATCAGGCAGCACCCTGGCATGTGACATCAGCCACGCCCTTCCTCTGACAATCAGAGCATGTCCCCAGCTGCCACGTCTTGTTGGCCCGGCACTTCTGCCCAGGGACCGTCTCCCAATGACGGACCTGCTGTGGACTCAGACGCTCTCCCCACAGCCATTGGCCGTCCAACCGGCCGAGGGCTGCCAGGCACTCGGCGCCTAACAGAGAGTCAGGTGATCAGCCCAGTTTCCTCTTAAAGGTTTTTCTCACCACATTTTTTTAGTAGAGTTGTACACCACCCTCCTGTGAACACGGCTGCCAAGAGAAATCCTGGGCCCTGGTACAACAACTTCCCGGGGGGAAGAGGGTGTGGCCACTCAAAAGGTGGCATGTCCTTAACTGCAGTGTACCACACCATATACCCCTTACACACATAATGCAATGCAATAGTAGACCCCCCTTACACTATCTAGTACTAGTACCCCTTACACATTATTCCACACGGAATCACCACAGCCAGTCACAATAATTCCTTACAGGCAGCCAGTGCAGGCCCCTTCCCATCCCTGCATGTCTGTGACAAGTGAGCATACACTGTCACGCACACAGCCACAGTCGCTACACAGCTTGGATGACCCTCCCTCACCCCCCCTCCTCCAAGCCCGGACAGCTGCATACCCACGGCCGCTGGGTGAATAAATTAGAAAAAATGGTGTTTGTGTGTGTGAGAGCTCGGATCTGGGCCCCAGTGACTTGCCCAGGGCAGGCGTACACTGTACCCGTCCTCCCCCCTCTCAGCGCCACTGCCTGTGAATACCTGTTCGTGGAAGCTAGGGAGCGACGTACCAGAAGATGAACCACTGAACGATGCTGGCACCAGGTGAGTGTGTTTCATAGAGAAGCGTTGTTGTAATTGAAGATACTCGATGATGTCTATTATAAGCAAGGGTCTCCCTCTCTCACAACAATTGTCAGGCGACGGGGCCGGGGGGGAGCAGTGCGGTATATTTCACGGTTCTGCTTCTTTCTTGAAGTCCTTCAGCTGCTGCTTTCACTCAACTGTCCCTTGCCTGACACTGGTCATGTGACCAGCTCCCGACATCTTTGAGCAGCTGCAGAGGCTTCTGGGGTAATGATAGACATGATAGCACGATGGATGGCGTTAGACATATCTCGCATGGCGGGGTATTACACCGGCATTTGCCATGTGAAAGGGGTATAAGATGGGCGTTCTCTTAAAGATGGGATGTTGCCCATAGCAACCAATCTATTATCTTCTAAAAGATGCTAAATAAATAAGACATAATCTGATTGGTTGCCCATAGCAACATCCCATCTCCATTAGAATCTAATTTTAGTATTTTCTAGAGATGGGCAAAACGGGTCACTAACGAGAGCTGGGATCCAGCAGATCAGTCCGTGAAAAGATCCAGATCTTTTACTCGGGTCATCGACTCACTTTGAAGAAGGGGTAATTTGATAATAATGAAGCATAATTTGTTTTACAATCATTTTTTGCCATTTTTTTTTTTTTTCAAACAGTTGGACAGATGTATTAAGCTTTAACAAGAGATAAATGCAAGGGTGATAAGGAGAGATAAACGTCCAGCCAATCAGCTAATTACTGACTTTTTTCAAACACAGGCTGTAACATGGCAGTTAGCAGGTGATTGGCTGGACGTTTATCTCTCCTTATCACCCTGGCATTTATCTCTTGTTAAAGCTTAATACATCTGCCCCAGTGAGCTGAACAAATAAGAACATACATATCCGAGTAAAACACTGATCGATGGCTGGGTGCAGAATCGCCAACGATGGCAACCATCAATGGTGTCTGCACCGGTGGCCATCCCTAGCAACAGCAGCCTTATTATTCCTTATTTCACTTGCAGTCACAGCACTGTACTCAGTCCCCGGAGTCAGTACATCTCAGCTGCCACAGGTGGCAGTGCTGAGCTCAGGCAAATGCATTGTAATGAAAAACGAAACTGAAAGTAAAAGAAGGACGGGTCCACCATTTTGGGATCGGCGGCTCCCTCAGTCTTTTATGGGATTCCTTCAAAAGTCCTCCTTCGTTCGTGAACGACCCATCTCTAGTATTTTCATTTGACATGACTGGTTACACATACTGTATATTACTCATGCATCATAAGCTTCCACTTCCTACAGTACCTTGTGATGTTTTGTGCCGTTCTGCTTGTCTCATGGTCAGTCTGCTGATGTTCCATCCAGTAGGAACATTCAGAATAACTATAACTACAGGGGAGATGTATCAAGCTTTGGAGAGTGGAGAGAGGTAGCTCCTAAATTCCATGTTACGGGATTTGTTAGAAAAATGAAAGTTGGGAGATGGTACTTTATCTCTCTCTGTTTGATCATTCTCCAAGGCTAGGTACACCCCCCTCCGGACATTTTCCACTTTAGCACACCTGCACACAGATCCTAACTGTCACACACCCAGGAGAACGCTGCATCCTAACGATACGTATCGGCATCTGGCAAACAGTATCCCCGCACTGCTCGCAGGAAGCCACCCACCCCACATCCAGCAACAGCACCCGCTCCATCTGGAGAGAGGAGGAGGGAGCTGCTGGGGAGCGCTGGCAATACATATTTGCGGATGGCTGTGTACATGACCAACGTTTGCAATATGGAGGGGTGGGGGGCTGAATAGATGACACAGCTTCTTCTTCTTCCTCAGCTACGCTCAGTGCTGTGCATGTCAAGCCTTAGCTGATAGTAACATTCCGCGCACAGCTGGCGGTGGCGCTTTCCAGCTCGGAGGGAGGCTGGGGGCCCGGCACAGGCTGGCAGCTGTGCTGAGGGATCCAGTTTGAGAACCAGTGGGAGTCTTGCAGCTGTGTGTGGGAACCACCTTGGCCCTGGGGGTCTTGGAGACTTTGAAGCACAGAGTGTGTGATGGGTAGCAGGGGGCATACAGTGGGGGGCAGGGGGTGTATGATGAGAATTAGGGGGCATAGAGTGGGGTGGCTGATGCAGGGGGTGTGTGATGGGTAGCAGGGGGCATAGAGTGGGGTGGCTGAGGCGGGGGGTGTGTGATGGGGAGCAGGGGGCATAGAGTGGGGTGGCTGAGGCAGGGGGTGCATGATGGGTAGCAGGGGGCATAGAGTGGGGGGGCTGAGGCAGGGGGAGTGTGATGGGGAGCAGGGGGCATAGAGTGGGGTGGCTGAGGCAGGGGGGGTGTGATGGGGAGCAGGGGGCATAAAGTGGGGTGGCTGAGGCAGGGGGTGTGTGATGGGTAGCAGGGGGCGTAGAGTGGGGTGGCTGAGGCAGGGGGTGTGTGATGGGGAGCAGGGGGTGTAGAGTGGGGTGGCTGAGGCAGGGGGTGTGTGATGGGTAGCAGGGGGCATAGAGTGGGGTGACTGAGGCAGGGGGAGTGTGATGGGGAGCAGGGGGCATAGAGTGGGGTGGCTGAGGCAGGGGGTGTGTGATGGGGAGCAGGGGGTATAGAGTGGGGTGGCTGAGGCAGGGGGTGTGTGATGGGGAGCAGGGGGCATAGAGTGGGGTGGCTGAGGCAGGGGGTGTGTGATGGGGAGCAGGGGGCATAGAGTGGGGTGGCTGAGGCAGGGGGTGTGTGATGAGGAGCAGGGGGCATAGAGTGGGGTGGCTGAGGCAGGGGGTGTGTGATGGGTAGCAGGGGGCATAGAGTGGAGTAGCTGAGGCAGGGGGTGTGTGATGGGTAGCATGGGGGCAGAGAGTGGTGTGGCTGAGGCAGGGGGTGTGTGATGGGGAGCAGGGGGCAAAGAGTGGAGTGGCTGAGGCAGGGGGTGTGTGATGGGTAACAGGGGGCATAGAGTGGGGTGGCTGAGGCAGGGGGTGTGTGATGGGGAGCAGGGGGTATAGAGTGGGGTGGCTGAGGCAGGTGGTGTGTGATGGGGAGTAGGTGGCATAGAGTGGGGTGGCTGAGGCAGGGGTGTGTGATGGGGAGCAGGGGGTATAGAGTGAGGTGGCTGAGGCAGGGGGTGTGTGATGGGTAGAAGGGGGCATAGAGTGGGGTGGCTGAGGCAGGGGGTGTGTGATGGGGAGCAGGGGGCATAGAGTGGGGTGGCTGAGGCAGGGTGTGTGTGATGGGGAGCAGGGGGTATAGAGTGGAGTGGTTGAGGCAGGGGGAATGTGATGGGGAACAGGGGGTATATAGTAGGGTGGCTGAGGCAGGGGGTGTGTGACGGGTAGCAGGGGGCATAAAGTGGGGTGGCTGAGGCAGGGGGTGTGTGATGGGCAGCAGCGGGTATAGAGTGGGGTGGCTGAGGCAGGGGGTGTGTGATGGGTAGCAGGGGGCATATAGTGGGGTGGCTGAGGCAGGGGATGTGTTATGGGTAACGGGGCATAGAGTGGGGTGGCTGAGGCAGGGGAAGTGTGATGGGGAGCAGGGGGCATAGAGTGGGGTGGCTGAGGCAGGGGGGTGTGTTATGGGTAGCAGGGGGCATAGAGTGGGGTGGCTGAGGCAGGGGGTGTGTGATGGGCAGCAGGGGGTATATAGTGGGGTGGCTGAGGCAGGGGGTGTGTGATGGGGAGCAGGGAGCATAGAGTGGGGTGGCTGAGGCAGGGGGTGTGTGTGATGGGGAGCAGGGGGCATAGAGTGGGGTGGCTGGGGCAGGGTGTGTGTGATGGGGAGCAGGGGGCATAGAGAGGGGTGGCTGAGGCAGGGGGTGTGTGATGTGGAGCAGGGGGCATAGAGTGGGGTGGCTGAGGCAGGGGGGTGTGTTATGGGTAGCAGGGGGCATAGAGTGGGGTGGCTGAGGCAGGGGGTGTGTGATGGGGAGCAGGGGGCATAGAGTGAGGTGGCTGAGGCAGGGGGTGTGTGATGGGTAGCAGGGGGCATAGAGTGGGGTGGCTGAGGCAGGGTGTGTGTGATGGGGAGCAGGGGGCATAGAGTGGGGTGGCTGAGGCAGGGGGTGTGTGATGGGGAGCAGGGGGCATAGAGTAGGGTGGCTGAGGCAGGGGTGTGTGATGGGGAGCAGGGGGCATAGAGTGGGGTGGCTGAGGCAGGAGGTGTGTGATGGGTAGCAGGGGGCATAGAGTGTGGTGGCTGAGGCAGGGGGTGTGTGATGGGGAGCAGGGGACATAGAGTGGGGTGGCTGGGGCAGGGGGTGTGTGATGGGGAGTAGGGGGTATAGAGTGGGGTGGCTGAGGCAGGGGGTGTGTGATGGGGAGCAGGGGGCATATAGTAGGGTGGCTGAGGCAGGGTGTGTGTGATGGGTAGCAGGGGGCATAGAGTGGGGTGGCTGGGGCAGGGGATGTGTGATGGGGAGTAGGGGGTATAGAGTGGGGTGGCTGAGGCAGGGGGTGTGTGATGGGGAGCAGGGGGCATATAGTAGGGTGGCTGAGGCAGGGTGTGTGTGATGGGTAGCAGGGGGCATAGAGTGGGGTGGCTGAGGCAGGGGGGTGTGTTATGGGTAGCAGGGGGCATAGAGTGGGGTGGCTGAGGCAGGGGGTGTGTGTGATGGGGAGCAGGGGGCATAGAGTGGGGTGGCTGAGGCAGGGGGTGTGTGATGGGGAGCAGGGGGTATAGAGTGGGGTGGCTGAGGCAGGGGGTGTGTGTGATGGGGAGCAGGGGGTATAGAGTGTGGTGGCTGAGGCAGGGGGTGTGTGATGGGTAGCAGGGGGTATAGAGTGGGGTGGCTGAGGCAGGGGGGTGTGTTATGGGTAGCAGGGGGCATAGAGTGGGGTGGCTGAGGCAGGGGGTGTGTGATGGGGAGTAGGGGGCATATAGTAGGGTGGCTGAGGCAGGGGGTGTGTGATGGGTAGCAGGGGGTATAGAGTGGGGTGGCTGAGGCAGGGGGTGTGTGATGGGTAGCAGGGGGCATGGAGTGGGGTGGCTGAGGCAGGGGGTGTGTGATGGGGAGCAAGGGGCATGGAGTGGGGTGGCTGAGGCAGGGGGTGTGTGATGGGGAGCAAGGGGCATGGAGTGGGGTGGCTGAGGCAGGGGGTGTGTGATGGGGAGCAAGGGGCATGGAGTGGGGTGGCTGAGGCAGGGGGTGTGTGATGGGGAGCAGGGGGCATAGAGTGGGGTGGCTGAGGCAGGGGGGTGTGTTATGGGTAGCAGGTGGTATAGAGTGGGGTGGCTTGGGCAGGGGGTGTGTGATGGGGAGCAGGGGGCATAGAGGGGGTGGCTGAGGCAGGGTGTGTGTGATGGGTAGCAGGGGGCATAGAGTGGGGTGGCTGGAGCAGGGGGTGTGTGATGGGGAGCAGGGGGCATAGAGTGGGGTGTCTGGTGCAGGGGGTGTGTGATGGGGAGTAGGGGGCATAGAGTGGGGTGGCTGAGGCAGGGGGTGTGTGATGGGGAGTAGGGGGCATAGAGTGGGGTGGCTGAGGCATGGGGTGTGTGATGGGGAGCAGGGGGTGTAGAGTGGGGTGGCTGAGGCAGGGGGTGTGTGATGGGGAGCAGGGGGCATAAAGTGGGGTGGCTGAGGCAGGGGGTGTGTGATGGGAAGCAGGGGGCATATAGTAGGGTGGCTGAGGCAGGGGGTGTGTGATGGGCAGCAGGGGGTATATAGTGGGGTGGCTGAGGCAGGGGGTGTGTGATGGGGAGCAGGGGGCATAGAGTGGGGTGGCTGAGGCAGGGGGTGTGATGGGTAGCAGGGGGCATAGAGTGGGGTGGCTGAGGCAGGGGGTGTGTGATTGGTAGCAGGAGGCATAGAGTGGGGTGGTTGAGGCAGGGGGTGTGTGATGGGTAGCAGGGGGCATAGAGTGGGGTGGCTGAGGCAGGGGGTGTGTGATGGGGAGCAAGGGGTATAGAGCGGGGTGCTGTCTCCCCATCCCGACAGTCATTAGCCCGACGTCGGGATCCCGACTGGCCGGACTCAGAGGAGCAGAGGGTGCAGCACACCGCTGTTGTTACAGCTCCTTCTGGGTGATTATAAAACTGTTCATAGAATGTGAACCGCGTCAGCTGTACTAAGCTTTTGTGAATGGAAAATATGTGTTAAAAAAGTGTTAAATGTGTCCAACTTTCTAAAGAGCAGACATGTGGCGTTGCCCATAGCAACTAATCTAGTATATGGTTAAAGCCTTGCTCAGCCAAAAGATTTTCTTGAGAACTGTAATTCACTGGAACAGTCTATTATCTATCATACAGGATGCTGCTGTAACACCGTATTAACAACGTGCACATGCCAAGCCTCATGTCCAAATACATAGTTACATTATGAAAACGACGAAACGACAGATTCTGCAATGTACTTTCACTATGAGCTGTGACGGTTTTACCTTCACTTTGAGCTGTGACAGTTGTTGGCCCACAACCTCTCCACCCATACCCCAGTCCCTACCTGCTCCTACCTCCAATAAGTCTTTACAGTTCTTTCTCTCTTTCTCCATATCCAGCAAGTTGGAAACCGATCAGTGTCCCTGCAAAAGTGGCTTTCACTTTCTGTTTCAACATCTTTTAGCACGCAAAAAAGTCATTTGGTCTGTCGAGTGGCCTCTAGCGGTCACTGGCAGTACTTCACCTCATAGAGGTGAGGAGAAGTTAGCCTTTTATATATAGACCCTTATTCTGGTTCACTTGTAAATTTACTAAAGCTTACCAGTCCCAGTTGTAGTCCACGTGGCTGTATGTACCAAAAAGTCCTAAAATTTTTTTTTTTAAAGTTCTAAAAAACTCATGTTGACCTTTTCAGTTTATGACCATAGTCATGTCGACATTTTACTTGTGTTGACATTTTTTTCAATGTGGAATTGACACGTGCATGCTGACCTTTAGTCTGTGTTGACCTATTAGAATTTGAATTTGATTTGAATTTGACGGCAGATGAGAACCGCTTGGCCCATCTAGTCTGCCCCTTTTTTTAAACATGTTACCTTAAACCATATTTGATCCTTATTTCTTTGTAAGGATATCAATATGCCTATCCCAAGAATGTTTAAATTGTACTACTGTATTTGCATCTACCACCTCTGATGGGAGGCTATTCCACTTATCTACTACTCTTTCTGTGAAAAAATTCTTCCTCGCATTTCCCCTGAATCTTCCTTCCTCTAGTGTCAGTGCATGTCCTTGTGTTCTGTTGCTCCTCTTCCTGTGACTAATGTCTCCCACCTGTACCTTCCTCCCACTTGTGTCAGTGCATGTCCTCGTGTTCTGCTGCTCCTCTTCCTGTGAAGAATGTCTCCCACCTGTACCTTCCTCCCTCTAGTTTCAGTGCATGTCCTCGTGTTCTGTTGATCCTCTTCCTGTGAAGAATGTCTCCCACCTGTACCTTCCTCCCTCTAGTATCAGTGCATGTCCTCGTGTTCTGCTGCTCCTCTTCCTGTGACTAATGTCTCCCACCTGTACCTTCCTCCCTCTAGTTTCAGTGCATGTCCTCGTGTTCTGCTGCTCCTCTTCCTGTGAAGAATGTCTCCCACCTGCACCTTCCTCCCTCTAGTGTCAGTGCATGTCCTCGTGTTCTGCTGCTCCTCTTCCTGTGAAGAATGTCTCCCACCTGTACCTTCCTCCCTCTAGTGTCAGTGCATGTCCTCGTGTTCTGTTGCTCCTCTTCCTGTAAAGAATGTCTCCCACCTGTACCTTCCTCCCTCTAGTGTCAGTGCATGTCCTCGTGTTCTGCTGCTCCTCTTCCTGTGAAGAATGTCTCCCACCTGTACCTTGTTAAAGCCCTTTATATATTTGAAAGTTTCTATCATGTCCCCCCTTTCCCTTCTCTGCTCTAAACTATACATATTAAGATCTTTTAGTCTTTCCTGGTACGTTTTGTGATGTAGGCCATGCACCATTTTAGTTGCTCTTCTTTGTACAGTCTCTAATGTATTTATATCATTCTGGAGATATGGCCTCCAGAACTGAACACAATACTCTAGGTGAGGTTGTACCAATGACCTATACAGTGGCATTATTACTTCTTTCTTTCTACTGCTGATACCTCTCCCTATGCAACCAAGCATCTGACTTGCCTTCTTCATTGCTTTGTTACATTGCCTACCTGCTTTTAAGTCCCCTGAAATAGTGACACCTAGATCCCTCTCTTCCTCAGTAGTTTCCATTATATTCCACCTATTGTGTATCAATCAATCTTTTGGCGTCGCCATATTGACTGTCTACCTAGACACTGAAGACAGTGGCGCAAGTTCGTCCCAGTAGCCCGAAGGCAAGATAAATATTGGTGCTCCCAAAATAGCAATCTGTAAGGTGTCTGTCTGCAGTAAGACAGGTCATGGGTTCCAATACAGGTTGTGACACTTGCAAAAATGATGTCATGGAGGTGGAGTCAGCCACAGAAGCATAATAGACGGCTTTCAATTAACTGATTCAAACTGGCAGGGGAGGAGAGGTGCCCCCTTGGGAGCAGAAGCCCGGCGGCCGATTGCCATTGCCTCCCAGAGTTACGCCTCTGACTGAAGACCTTTCAACAGCTTCCCTTAGTGCATACTTGCCTACCCTCCTGGAATGGCTGGGAGGCTCCCAAAAATTGGGTGCCCTCCTAGTCCCCAGAAGGGGGCCAGCCTCCCGCATGCCCCAGGTCTCCCCCCTGATTCTTTCTACACCGCAGGTAAAATCCAGTGTGGAGGAGCTAAAATAATCCACATTTAGCCCCGCCTCCTCTGCATAAGGCTGCTAATCGCTGGATTTTTTTGCAATGGGGTGGGGCTTGATGGTGTAGGGCTCCATCCCGCCCCCATAATGGCAGCTGAAAGTATCCTCTCCGGGCTTCTCCAGGAGAGGAGACATCAAATATCGGCAATTATTCCCTAGTGACACGAGCAGCAGGAGGTTTGAGCAGCGCTGCTACGGCGCCGCCGCAGCAGTGTCCCGCGCCCTTAGAATCAGCCTGCGCCACGGCACTAGCCCCCATAATTAATTAATTGCCGCGGTCCGGGCACTTCCGCCCGGCGAGCTCCAGGCAGCAGGGGTGAAGTCTGGCCACGTCGCCCGGCGGTTGCCCAGACAGCGGCAACTAATTAATTAATTATGGGGGCTGGTGCCGTGGCACAGGCTGATTGGCCAGCACATCCCTTTTAAGGGAGCTGGTTCAGCACAGCCCCGCCGGTGATATTGTTTCCTCACAGAGGGCCTGCTGCTCTCTGCTCTCCCGGTCTCTGCAGTACAACTGCCGTGCACCGTGCCCGTGCCGTACCTTTCTACCTGCTGTTGTTCCAGCCGTGCACCGTCCCTGTGCCGATACCGTCCAGCCGGGGTCAGCTGTGTTCCAGCTGCCATATTGCTGCGGTCGTTCCTTTATCTGGAATTTCCCTTGGTCAGCGATTCTTCCATCTGGTCCTGCCAAGACACTCCAGACATGCACTGCACTATCTGTTGCCGCTGGAGGTTCCGGTTATGTAAGTGCTCCAGTGGAGTCCGGTTATTAGACAGGGTGTTCTTTTCAGTTAGGCCCTTGTAGTCAGATTTTCCTTTTGGTCCGGTCCCTGACAGTCGCTGTGGGCTAGTCCCAACATAAAACCTGGTTGCATCGGGGTTGGAGCGGGCTTAACTCGCTCCTTCGAACGCGGCGACTAAAGGAGAAGCCTAGCACCTTGCAGCCTGCGGTCACTTGCCCGGGACGGCCAACAGTTAGTGTAGGGCTTCGCCGTGGCCGATCTAAACAGTGGTCCCGGCTGAGGGCTCAGCCCACCACCATCGCTCCATACACCCACGCAGGTTACGGGAGGTTCTTTCTTTCTGCCAAAATTATTCTTTTTGAGGTTTATTAAATAAACTATTGATTCATTCTTATGGCACTTACAGTATGTGTCATTCTTTTAGATA